>NW_028167967.1:0-112310 GCF_964194135.1 Talpa europaea
TCATCTTCTATCGCTTCTTCTGCTTCTTTTCAGCGTATTCCAGTGTTATTCTGCTTTTTCGGCTTCTTCTTCTGTAATTTCTGCTTTTTCATCTAATTCTTCTGTGTCTTCTTCTTGTTCTTCTACTTTTTCTTGTTCTTCTTTTAGTTCTACATCCCCTTCTTTGTCTTCTTCATCTTCTTCTGTTTCTTCTGCGTTTTCTGCTTTTTCAATCACTTCTTATCCTTCTGCTTCTTCTACTTCTTCTTCATCTTATTCTGTTTTTTTGTACGTTTTCATCTTATTCTTCTGTTTCTAATTCTTGTTCTTCTTGTTCTTCTAGTCCTTTTGGTTCTCCTTGTAGATCTACATCCTCATCTTCTTCATCTTCTTCTGTTTCTTCCGCATTTTCAATGACTTCATCTACTTCTTCTTCTTCTGCTTCTTCTTCAGCTTATTCATGTCTTATTTTTGCTTTTTCGGCTTATTCTTCCGTATTTTCTGCATTTTCGGCTTAAACTTCTTGATTTCTGCTTTTTCGGCTTAATCTTCTGTTATTTCTGCTTTTCGTCTTATTCTTTGGTTTCTACTTCTTGTTCTTCTTGTTCATCTTGTTCTTCTTGTAGTTCTACATCTCCTTCTTCTTCTTCTGTTTCTACTGCATGTTATGCTTTTTCAATTAATTCTTCTTCTGCTACTTCTTCTGCCTCTCCTTCAGCTTATTCTTCTGTTATTTCTGCTTATTTTGCTTCTTCTTCTGTTATTTCTGCTTTTCGGCTTATTCTTCTGTTATTTCTGCTTTGCCGGCCTATTCTTTTTCTATTTCTGCTTTTCCATCTAATTCTTCTGTTTTTTCTTCTTGTTCTTGTTCTTCTAGTTCTTCTTCTTCATCCGCTTTTCTACATTCCCTTCTTCTTCTTTATCTCCTTCTGTTTCTTCTTCATTTTCTGCTTTTTCCAATCTTCTTATTCTACTGCTTCTGCTTTTCTTCAGCTTATTCTTCTGTTATTTGTGCCTTTTCATCTTATTCTTCTGTTTCTACTTCTTGTTCTTCTTGTTCTTCTAGTTCTCCTTGTACTTCTACATCCCCATCATCTTCTTCTTCATCTTCTTCTGTTTCTTCCGCATTGTCAGCATTTTCAATTACTTCATCGCTTCTTCTGCTGCTGCTTCTTCATCTTATTCATGTGTTATTTCTGCTTTTTCGGCTTATTCTTCTGTCATTTCTGCATTTTCGTCTTATGCTTCGGTTATTTTCCTTTGTCGGCTTAATTTTCTGTTAGTTCTGCTTTTTCGTCTTATTCTTCGGGTTCTCCTTCTTGTTCTTCTTCTTCTTCTTGTAGTTCTACATCTCCTTCTCCTTCTTCTTCTGTTTCTTCTGCATGTTATGCTTTTTCAATTACTTCTTCTTCTGCGGCTTCTTCTGAACCTTCCTCGGCTTATTCGTCTGTCATTTCTTCTTATTTTGCGTATCCTTCTGTAATTTCTGCTTTTTTGGCTTATTCTTCTGTTTTTTCTGCTTTTTCGACCTATTCTTTTTCTATTTCTGCTTTTTCATCTAATTCTTTTGTTTCTTCTTCTTGTACTTCCTGTTCTTCTTGTTCCACTTCTTCATCTGGTTGTTCTACATCTCCTTCTTCTGCTTCTTTATCTTCTTCTGCGTTTTCTGCATTTTCAATCACTTCTTCTCATGTGCGTTTTCATCTTATTCTTCTGTTTCTACTTCTTGTTCTTCTTGTTCTTCTAGGTCTTCTTGTTCTCCTTGTAGTTCTACATCCCCATCTTCTTCTTCATCTTCTTCTGTTTCTTCCGCATTATCTTCATTTTCAATTACTTCATCGATTCGTCTTCTTCTGCTGCTTCTTCATCTTTTTCATGTGTTATTTCTGCTATTTCGGCTTATTCTTCTGTAATTTCTGCATTTTCGTCTTATACTTCGGTTATTTTCCTTTTTCGGCTTAATCTTCTGTTAGTTCTGCTTTTTCGTCTTATTCTTCGGGTTCTCCTTCTTGTTCTTCTTCTTCTTGTAGTTCTACATCTCCTTCTCCTTCTTCTTCTGTTTCTTCAGCATGTTATGCTTTTTCAATTACTTCTTCTGCGGCTTCTTCAGATCCTACTTCAGCTTATTCTTCTGTTATTTCTGCTTATTTTGCGTATTCTTCTGGTATTTCTGCCTTTTCGGCTTATTCTTCTCTTATTTCTGCTTTTTTGGCCTATTCTTTTTCTATTTCTGCTTTTTCATCTAATTCTTCTGTTTCTTCTCTCGTTCTTCTTGTTTATCTAGTTCTGCTTCTTCATCTGGTTGTTCTACATCTCCTTCTTCTTCTTCTTCTTTATCTTCTTCTGTTTCTTCTGCATTTTCTGCTTTTTCAAATACTTCTTCTTATACTACTTCTTCTGCATTCCTTCAGCTAATTCTTCTGTTATTTCTGCGTTTTCATCTTATTCATCGGTTTCTACGTCTTGTTCTCCTTGTTCCTCTACTTCTTATTGTTTTTCTTGTATTCTACATCCCCTTCTTCTTCTGTATCTTCTGCAATTTCTGCTTTTTCAATTACTTGATCTTATTCTGCTTCTTCTGCTTCTTCTTCAGCTTATTCAAATGTTAATTTGCTTTTCTACTTATTCTTCTGTAATTTCTGCCTTTTCATCTAATTCTTTTGAGTCTTCTTCTTGTTCTTCTTGTTCTTCTACTTCTTCTTGTTCTTCTTGTAGTTCTACATACCCTTTCTCATCTTCTTCATCTTCTTCTGTTTCTTCTGCATTTTCTGATTTTTCAATTACTTCTCCTTCTGCTTCTTCTACTTCTTCTTCAGCTTGTTCTTCTGTGATTTGTGCGTTTTCATCTTAGTCTTCTGTTTCTACTTCTTCTTCTTCTTCTTCTTCTAATTCTCTTGTTCTCCTTGTAGTTCTACATCCCCATCTTCTTCTTCATCTTCTTCTGTTTCTTCCGCATTATCTGTATTTTCAATTACTTCATCGATTCGTCTTCTTCTGCTGATTCTTCATCTTTTTCATGTGTTATTTCTGCTATTTCGGCTTATTCTTCTGTAATTTCTGCATTTTCGGCTTATACTTCTGTTATTTCTCCTTTGTCGGCTTAATCTCTGTTATTTCTGCTTTTTCGTCTTATTCGTCGGGTTCTACTTCTTGTTCTTCTTGTTCTTCTTGTAGTTCTACATCTCCCTCTCCTTCTTCTGTTTCTTCTGCATGTTATGCTTTTTCAAACACTTCTTCTTATTCTACGTCTTCGGCTTTTCTTCAGCTTATTCCTCTGTTATTTCTGCGTTTTCATGTTATTCTTCTGTTACTACTTCTTGTTCTTCTGTTCCTCTAGTTCTTCTTGTTCTTCTTGTAGTTCTACATCCCTTCTTCTTCTTCTTCTTCTTCATCTTCTTCTGTATCTTCTGCAATTTCTGCTTTTTCAATTACTTCATCTTCTATCGCTTCTTCTGCTTCTTTTCAGCGTATTCCAGTGTTATTCTGCTTTTTCGGCTTCTTCTTCTGTAATTTCTGCTTTTTCATCTAATTCTTCTGTGTCTTCTTCTTGTTCTTCTACTTTTTCTTGTTCTTCTTTTAGTTCTACATCCCCTTCTTTGTCTTCTTCATCTTCTTCTGTTTCTTCTGCGTTTTCTGCTTTTTCAATCACTTCTTATCCTTCTGCTTCTTCTACTTCTTCTTCATCTTATTCTGTTTTTTTGTACGTTTTCATCTTATTCTTCTGTTTCTAATTCTTGTTCTTCTTGTTCTTCTAGTCCTTTTGGTTCTCCTTGTAGATCTACATCCTCATCTTCTTCATCTTCTTCTGTTTCTTCCGCATTTTCAATGACTTCATCTACTTCTTCTTCTTCTGCTTCTTCTTCAGCTTATTCATGTCTTATTTTTGCTTTTTCGGCTTATTCTTCCGTATTTTCTGCATTTTCGGCTTAAACTTCTTGATTTCTGCTTTTTCGGCTTAATCTTCTGTTATTTCTGCTTTTCGTCTTATTCTTTGGTTTCTACTTCTTGTTCTTCTTGTTCATCTTGTTCTTCTTGTAGTTCTACATCTCCTTCTTCTTCTTCTGTTTCTACTGCATGTTATGCTTTTTCAATTAATTCTTCTTCTGCTACTTCTTCTGCCTCTCCTTCAGCTTATTCTTCTGTTATTTCTGCTTATTTTGCTTCTTCTTCTGTTATTTCTGCTTTTCGGCTTATTCTTCTGTTATTTCTGCTTTGCCGGCCTATTCTTTTTCTATTTCTGCTTTTCCATCTAATTCTTCTGTTTTTTCTTCTTGTTCTTGTTCTTCTAGTTCTTCTTCTTCATCCGCTTTTCTACATTCCCTTCTTCTTCTTTATCTCCTTCTGTTTCTTCTTCATTTTCTGCTTTTTCCAATCTTCTTATTCTACTGCTTCTGCTTTTCTTCAGCTTATTCTTCTGTTATTTGTGCCTTTTCATCTTATTCTTCTGTTTCTACTTCTTGTTCTTCTTGTTCTTCTAGTTCTCCTTGTACTTCTACATCCCCATCATCTTCTTCTTCATCTTCTTCTGTTTCTTCCGCATTGTCAGCATTTTCAATTACTTCATCGCTTCTTCTGCTGCTGCTTCTTCATCTTATTCATGTGTTATTTCTGCTTTTTCGGCTTATTCTTCTGTCATTTCTGCATTTTCGTCTTATGCTTCGGTTATTTTCCTTTGTCGGCTTAATTTTCTGTTAGTTCTGCTTTTTCGTCTTATTCTTCGGGTTCTCCTTCTTGTTCTTCTTCTTCTTCTTGTAGTTCTACATCTCCTTCTCCTTCTTCTTCTGTTTCTTCTGCATGTTATGCTTTTTCAATTACTTCTTCTGCGGCTTCTTCTGAACCTTCCTCGGCTTATTCGTCTGTCATTTCTTCTTATTTTGCGTATCCTTCTGTAATTTCTGCTTTTTTGGCTTATTCTTCTGTTTTTTCTGCTTTTTCGACCTATTCTTTTTCTATTTCTGCTTTTTCATCTAATTCTTTTGTTTCTTCTTCTTGTACTTCCTGTTCTTCTTGTTCCACTTCTTCATCTGGTTGTTCTACATCTCCTTCTTCTGCTTCTTTATCTTCTTCTGCGTTTTCTGCATTTTCAATCACTTCTTCTCATGTGCGTTTTCATCTTATTCTTCTGTTTCTACTTCTTGTTCTTCTAGGTCTTCTTGTTCTCCTTGTAGTTCTACATCCCCATCTTCTTCTTCATCTTCTTCTGTTTCTTCCGCATTATCTTCATTTTCAATTACTTCATCGATTCGTCTTCTTCTGCTGCTTCTTCATCTTTTTCATGTGTTATTTCTGCTATTTCGGCTTATTCTTCTGTAATTTCTGCATTTTCGTCTTATACTTCGGTTATTTTCCTTTTTCGGCTTAATCTTCTGTTAGTTCTGCTTTTTCGTCTTATTCTTCGGGTTCTCCTTCTTGTTCTTCTTCTTCTTGTAGTTCTACATCTCCTTCTCCTTCTTCTTCTGTTTCTTCAGCATGTTATGCTTTTTCAATTACTTCTTCTGCGGCTTCTTCAGATCCTACTTCAGCTTATTCTTCTGTTATTTCTGCTTATTTTGCGTATTCTTCTGGTATTTCTGCCTTTTCGGCTTATTCTTCTCTTATTTCTGCTTTTTTGGCCTATTCTTTTTCTATTTCTGCTTTTTCATCTAATTCTTCTGTTTCTTCTCTCGTTCTTCTTGTTTATCTAGTTCTGCTTCTTCATCTGGTTGTTCTACATCTCCTTCTTCTTCTTCTTCTTCTTTATCTTCTTCTGTTTCTTCTGCATTTTCTGCTTTTTCAAATACTTCTTCTTATACTACTTCTTCTGCATTCCTTCAGCTAATTCTTCTGTTATTTCTGCGTTTTCATCTTATTCATCGGTTTCTACGTCTTGTTCTCCTTGTTCCTCTACTTCTTATTGTTTTTCTTGTATTCTACATCCCCTTCTTCTTCTGTATCTTCTGCAATTTCTGCTTTTTCAATTACTTGATCTTATTCTGCTTCTTCTGCTTCTTCTTCAGCTTATTCAAGTGTTAATTTGCTTTTCTACTTATTCTTCTGTAATTTCTGCCTTTTCATCTAATTCTTTTGAGTCTTCTTCTTGTTCTTCTTGTTCTTCTACTTCTTCTTGTTCTTCTTGTAGTTCTACATACCCTTTCTCATCTTCTTCATCTTCTTCTGTTTCTTCTGCATTTTCTGATTTTTCAATTACTTCTCCTTCTGCTTCTTCTACTTCTTCTTCAGCTTATTCTTCTGTGATTTGTGCGTTTTCATCTTAGTCTTCTGTTTCTACTTCTTCTTCTTCTTCTTCTTCTAATTCTCTTGTTCTCCTTGTAGTTCTACATCCCCATCTTCTTCTTCATCTTCTTCTGTTTCTTCCGCATTATCTGTATTTTCAATTACTTCATCGATTCGTCTTCTTCTGCTGCTTCTTCATCTTTTTCATGTGTTATTTCTGCTATTTCGGCTTATTCTTCTGTAATTTCTGCATTTTCGGCTTATACTTCTGTTATTTCTCCTTTGTCGGCTTAATCTCTGTTATTTCTGCTTTTTCGTCTTATTCGTCGGGTTCTACTTCTTGTTCTTCTTGTTCTTCTTGTAGTTCTACATCTCCCTCTCCTTCTTCTGTTTCTTCTGCATGTTATGCTTTTTCAAACACTTCTTCTTATTCTACGTCTTCGGCTTTTCTTCAGCTTATTCTTCTGTTATTTCTGCGTTTTCATGTTATTCTTCTGTTACTACTTCTTGTTCTTCTGTTCCTCTAGTTCTTCTTGTTCTTCTTGTAGTTCTACATCCCTTCTTCTTCTTCTTCTTCTTCATCTTCTTCTGTATCTTCTGCAATTTCTGCTTTTTCAATTACTTCATCTTCTATTGCTTCTTCTGCTTCTTTTCAGCGTATTCCAGTGTTATTCTGCTTTTTCGGCTTCTTCTTCTGTAATTTCTGCTTTTTCATCTAATTCTTCTGTGTCTTCTTCTTGTTCTTCTACTTTTTCTTGTTCTTCTTGTAGTTCTACATCCCCTTCTTTGTCTTCTTCATCTTCTTCTGTTTCTTCTGCGTTTTCTGCTTTTTCAATCACTTCTTATCCTTCTGCTTCTTCTACTTCTTCTTCATCTTATTCTGTTTTTTTGTGCGTTTTCATCTTATTCTTCTGTTTCTAATTCTTGTTCTTCTTGTTCTTCTAGTCCTTTTGGTTCTCCTTGTAGATCTACATCCCCATCTTCTTCATCTTCTTCTGTTTCTTCCGCATTTTCAATGACTTCATCTACTTCTTCTTCTTCTGCTTCTTCTTCAGCTTATTCATGTCTTATTTTTGCTTTTTCGGCTTATTCTTCCGTATTTTCTGCATTTTCGGCTTAAACTTCTTTATTTCTGCTTTTTCGGCTTAATCTTCTGTTATTTCTGCTTTTCGTCTTATTCTTTGGTTTCTACTTCTTGTTCTTCTTGTTCATCTTGTTTTTCTTGTAGTTCTACATCTCCTTCTTCTTCTTCTGTTTCTACTGCATGTTATGCTTTTTCAATTACTTCTTCTTCTGCTACTTCTTCTGCCTCTCCTTCAGCTTATTCTTCTGTTATTTCTGCTTATTTTGCTTCTTCTTCTGTTATTTCTGCTTTTCGGCTTATTCTTCTGTTATTTCTGCTTTGTCGGCCTATTCTTTTTCTATTTCTGCTTTTCCATCTAATTCTTCTGTTTTTTCTTCTTGTTCTTGTTCTTCTAGTTCTTCTTCTTCATCCGCTTTTCTACATTCCCTTCTTCTTCTTCTTTATCTCCTTCTGTTTCTTCTTCATTTTCTGCTTTTTCCAATCTTCTTATTCTACTGCTTCTGCTTTTCTTCAGCTTATTCTTCTGTTATTTGTGCCTTTTCATCTTATTCTTCTGTTTCTACTTCTTGTTCTTCTTGTTCTTCTAGTTCTCCTTGTACTTCTACATCCCCATCATCTTCTTCTTCATCTTCTTCTGTTTCTTCCGCATTGTCAGCATTTTCAATTACTTCATCGCTTCTTCTGCTGCTGCTTCTTCATCTTATTCATGTGTTATTTCTGCTTTTTCGGCTTATTCTTCTGTCATTTCTGCATTTTCGTCTTATGCTTCGGTTATTTTCCTTTGTCGGCTTAATTTTCTGTTAGTTCTGCTTTTTCGTCTTATTCTTCGGGTTCTCCTTCTTGTTCTTCTTCTTCTTCTTGTAGTTCTACATCTCCTTCTCCTTCTTCTTCTGTTTCTTCTGCATGTTATGCTTTTTCAATTACTTCTTCTTCTGCGGCTTCTTCTGAACCTTCCTCGGCTTATTCGTCTGTCATTTCTTCTTATTTTGCGTATCCTTCTGTAATTTCTGCTTTTTTGGCTTATTCTTCTGTTTTTTCTGCTTTTTCGACCTATTCTTTTTCTATTTCTGCTTTTTCATCTAATTCTTTTGTTTCTTCTTCTTGTACTTCCTGTTCTTCTTGTTCCACTTCTTCATCTGGTTGTTCTACATCTCCTTCTTCTGCTTCTTTATCTTCTTCTGCGTTTTCTGCATTTTCAATCACTTCTTCTCATGTGCGTTTTCATCTTATTCTTCTGTTTCTACTTCTTGTTCTTCTTGTTCTTCTAGGTCTTCTTGTTCTCCTTGTAGTTCTACATCCCCATCTTCTTCTTCATCTTCTTCTGTTTCTTCCGCATTATCTTCATTTTCAATTACTTCATCGATTCGTCTTCTTCTGCTGCTTCTTCATCTTTTTCATGTGTTATTTCTGCTATTTCGGCTTATTCTTCTGTAATTTCTGCATTTTCGTCTTATACTTCGGTTATTTTCCTTTTTCGGCTTAATCTTCTGTTAGTTCTGCTTTTTCGTCTTATTCTTCGGGTTCTCCTTCTTGTTCTTCTTCTTCTTGTAGTTCTACATCTCCTTCTCCTTCTTCTTCTGTTTCTTCAGCATGTTATGCTTTTTCAATTACTTCTTCTGCGGCTTCTTCAGATCCTACTTCAGCTTATTCTTCTGTTATTTCTGCTTATTTTGCGTATTCTTCTGGTATTTCTGCCTTTTCGGCTTATTCTTCTCTTATTTCTGCTTTTTTGGCCTATTCTTTTTCTATTTCTGCTTTTTCATCTAATTCTTCTGTTTCTTCTCTCGTTCTTCTTGTTTATCTAGTTCTGCTTCTTCATCTGGTTGTTCTACATCTCCTTCTTCTTCTTCTTCTTCTTTATCTTCTTCTGTTTCTTCTGCATTTTCTGCTTTTTCAAATACTTCTTCTTATACTACTTCTTCTGCATTCCTTCAGCTAATTCTTCTGTTATTTCTGCGTTTTCATCTTATTCATCGGTTTCTACGTCTTGTTCTCCTTGTTCCTCTACTTCTTATTGTTTTTCTTGTATTCTACATCCCCTTCTTCTTCTGTATCTTCTGCAATTTCTGCTTTTTCAATTACTTGATCTTATTCTGCTTCTTCTGCTTCTTCTTCAGCTTATTCAAGTGTTAATTTGCTTTTCTACTTATTCTTCTGTAATTTCTGCCTTTTCATCTAATTCTTTTGAGTCTTCTTCTTGTTCTTCTTGTTCTTCTACTTCTTCTTGTTCTTCTTGTAGTTCTACATACCCTTTCTCATCTTCTTCATCTTCTTCTGTTTCTTCTGCATTTTCTGATTTTTCAATTACTTCTCCTTCTGCTTCTTCTACTTCTTCTTCAGCTTATTCTTCTGTGATTTGTGCGTTTTCATCTTAGTCTTCTGTTTCTACTTCTTCTTCTTCTTCTTCTTCTAATTCTCTTGTTCTCCTTGTAGTTCTACATCCCCATCTTCTTCTTCATCTTCTTCTGTTTCTTCCGCATTATCTGTATTTTCAATTACTTCATCGATTCGTCTTCTTCTGCTGCTTCTTCATCTTTTTCATGTGTTATTTCTGCTATTTCGGCTTATTCTTCTGTAATTTCTGCATTTTCGGCTTATACTTCTGTTATTTCTCCTTTGTCGGCTTAATCTCTGTTATTTCTGCTTTTTCGTCTTATTCGTCGGGTTCTACTTCTTGTTCTTCTTGTTCTTCTTGTAGTTCTACATCTCCCTCTCCTTCTTCTGTTTCTTCTGCATGTTATGCTTTTTCAAACACTTCTTCTTATTCTACGTCTTCGGCTTTTCTTCAGCTTATTCTTCTGTTATTTCTGCGTTTTCATGTTATTCTTCTGTTACTACTTCTTGTTCTTCTGTTCCTCTAGTTCTTCTTGTTCTTCTTGTAGTTCTACATCCCTTCTTCTTCTTCTTCTTCTTCATCTTCTTCTGTATCTTCTGCAATTTCTGCTTTTTCAATTACTTCATCTTCTATTGCTTCTTCTGCTTCTTTTCAGCGTATTCCAGTGTTATTCTGCTTTTTCGGCTTCTTCTTCTGTAATTTCTGCTTTTTCATCTAATTCTTCTGTGTCTTCTTCTTGTTCTTCTACTTTTTCTTGTTCTTCTTGTAGTTCTACATCCCCTTCTTTGTCTTCTTCATCTTCTTCTGTTTCTTCTGCGTTTTCTGCTTTTTCAATCACTTCTTATCCTTCTGCTTCTTCTACTTCTTCTTCATCTTATTCTGTTTTTTTGTGCGTTTTCATCTTATTCTTCTGTTTCTAATTCTTGTTCTTCTTGTTCTTCTAGTCCTTTTGGTTCTCCTTGTAGATCTACATCCCCATCTTCTTCATCTTCTTCTGTTTCTTCCGCATTTTCAATGACTTCATCTACTTCTTCTTCTTCTGCTTCTTCTTCAGCTTATTCATGTCTTATTTTTGCTTTTTCGGCTTATTCTTCCGTATTTTCTGCATTTTCGGCTTAAACTTCTTTATTTCTGCTTTTTCGGCTTAATCTTCTGTTATTTCTGCTTTTCGTCTTATTCTTTGGTTTCTACTTCTTGTTCTTCTTGTTCATCTTGTTTTTCTTGTAGTTCTACATCTCCTTCTTCTTCTTCTGTTTCTACTGCATGTTATGCTTTTTCAATTACTTCTTCTTCTGCTACTTCTTCTGCCTCTCCTTCAGCTTATTCTTCTGTTATTTCTGCTTATTTTGCTTCTTCTTCTGTTATTTCTGCTTTTCGGCTTATTCTTCTGTTATTTCTGCTTTGTCGGCCTATTCTTTTTCTATTTCTGCTTTTCCATCTAATTCTTCTGTTTTTTCTTCTTGTTCTTGTTCTTCTAGTTCTTCTTCTTCATCCGCTTTTCTACATTCCCTTCTTCTTCTTTATCTCCTTCTGTTTCTTCTTCATTTTCTGCTTTTTCCAATCTTCTTATTCTACTGCTTCTGCTTTTCTTCAGCTTATTCTTCTGTTATTTGTGCCTTTTCATCTTATTCTTCTGTTTCTACTTCTTGTTCTTCTTGTTCTTCTAGTTCTCCTTGTACTTCTACATCCCCATCATCTTCTTCTTCATCTTCTTCTGTTTCTTCCGCATTGTCAGCATTTTCAATTACTTCATCGCTTCTTCTGCTGCTGCTTCTTCATCTTATTCATGTGTTATTTCTGCTTTTTCGGCTTATTCTTCTGTAATTTCTGCATTTTCGTCTTATGCTTCGGTTATTTTCCTTTGTCGGCTTAATTTTCTGTTAGTTCTGCTTTTTCGTCTTATTCTTCGGGTTCTCCTTCTTGTTCTTCTTCTTCTTCTTGTAGTTCTACATCTCCTTCTCCTTCTTCTTCTGTTTCTTCTGCATGTTATGCTTTTTCAATTACTTCTTCTTCTGCGGCTTCTTCTGAACCTTCCTCGGCTTATTCGTCTGTCATTTCTTCTTATTTTGCGTATCCTTCTGTAATTTCTGCTTTTTTGGCTTATTCTTCTGTTTTTTCTGCTTTTTCGACCTATTCTTTTTCTATTTCTGCTTTTTCATCTAATTCTTTTGTTTCTTCTTCTTGTACTTCCTGTTCTTCTTGTTCCACTTCTTCATCTGGTTGTTCTACATCTCCTTCTTCTGCTTCTTTATCTTCTTCTGCGTTTTCTGCATTTTCAATCACTTCTTCTCATGTGCGTTTTCATCTTATTCTTCTGTTTCTACTTCTTGTTCTTCTTGTTCTTCTAGGTCTTCTTGTTCTCCTTGTAGTTCTACATCCCCATCTTCTTCTTCATCTTCTTCTGTTTCTTCCGCATTATCTTCATTTTCAATTACTTCATCGATTCGTCTTCTTCTGCTGCTTCTTCATCTTTTTCATGTGTTATTTCTGCTATTTCGGCTTATTCTTCTGTAATTTCTGCATTTTCGTCTTATACTTCGGTTATTTTCCTTTTTCGGCTTAATCTTCTGTTAGTTCTGCTTTTTCGTCTTATTCTTCGGGTTCTCCTTCTTGTTCTTCTTCTTCTTGTAGTTCTACATCTCCTTCTCCTTCTTCTTCTGTTTCTTCAGCATGTTATGCTTTTTCAATTACTTCTTCTGCGGCTTCTTCAGATCCTACTTCAGCTTATTCTTCTGTTATTTCTGCTTATTTTGCGTATTCTTCTGGTATTTCTGCCTTTTCGGCTTATTCTTCTCTTATTTCTGCTTTTTTGGCCTATTCTTTTTCTATTTCTGCTTTTTCATCTAATTCTTCTGTTTCTTCTCTCGTTCTTCTTGTTTATCTAGTTCTGCTTCTTCATCTGGTTGTTCTACATCTCCTTCTTCTTCTTCTTTATCTTCTTCTGTTTCTTCTGCATTTTCTGCTTTTTCAAATACTTCTTATACTACTTCTTCTGCATTCCTTCAGCTAATTCTTCTGTTATTTCTGCGTTTTCATCTTATTCATCGGTTTCTACGTCTTGTTCTCCTTGTTCCTCTACTTCTTATTGTTTTTCTTGTATTCTACATCCCCTTCTTCTTCTGTATCTTCTGCAATTTCTGCTTTTTCAATTACTTGATCTTATTCTGCTTCTTCTGCTTCTTCTTCAGCTTATTCAAGTGTTCATTTGCTTTTCTACTTATTCTTCTGTAATTTCTGCCTTTTCATCTAATTCTTTTGAGTCTTCTTCTTGTTCTTCTTGTTCTTCTACTTCTTCTTGTTCTTCTTGTAGTTCTACATACCCTTTCTCATCTTCTTCATCTTCTTCTGTTTCTTCTGCATTTTCTGATTTTTCAATTACTTCTCCTTCTGCTTCTTCTACTTCTTCTTCAGCTTATTCTTCTGTGATTTGTGCGTTTTCATCTTAGTCTTCTGTTTCTACTTCTTCTTCTTCTTCTTCTTCTAATTCTCTTGTTCTCCTTGTAGTTCTACATCCCCATCTTCTTCTTCATCTTCTTCTGTTTCTTCCGCATTATCTGTATTTTCAATTACTTCATCGATTCGTCTTCTTCTGCTGCTTCTTCATCTTTTTCATGTGTTATTTCTGCTATTTCGGCTTATTCTTCTGTAATTTCTGCATTTTCGGCTTATACTTCTGTTATTTCTCCTTTGTCGGCTTAATCTCTGTTATTTCTGCTTTTTCGTCTTATTCGTCGGGTTCTACTTCTTGTTCTTCTTGTTCTTCTTGTAGTTCTACATCTCCCTCTCCTTCTTCTGTTTCTTCTGCATGTTATGCTTTTTCAAACACTTCTTCTTATTCTACGTCTTCGGCTTTTCTTCAGCTTATTCTTCTGTTATTTCTGCGTTTTCATGTTATTCTTCTGTTACTACTTCTTGTTCTTCTGTTCCTCTAGTTCTTCTTGTTCTTCTTGTAGTTCTACATCCCTTCTTCTTCTTCTTCTTCTTCATCTTCTTCTGTATCTTCTGCAATTTCTGCTTTTTCAATTACTTCATCTTCTATTGCTTCTTCTGCTTCTTTTCAGCGTATTCCAGTGTTATTCTGCTTTTTCGGCTTCTTCTTCTGTAATTTCTGCTTTTTCATCTAATTCTTCTGTGTCTTCTTCTTGTTCTTCTACTTTTTCTTGTTCTTCTTGTAGTTCTACATCCCCTTCTTTGTCTTCTTCATCTTCTTCTGTTTCTTCTGCGTTTTCTGCTTTTTCAATCACTTCTTATCCTTCTGCTTCTTCTACTTCTTCTTCATCTTATTCTGTTTTTTTGTGCGTTTTCATCTTATTGTTCTGTTTCTAATTCTTGTTCTTCTTGTTCTTCTAGTCCTTTTGGTTCTCCTTGTAGAGCTACATCCCCATCTTCTTCATCTTCTTCTGTTTCTTCCGCATTTTCAATGACTTCATCTACTTCTTCTTCTTCTGCTTCTTCTTCAGCTTATTCATGTCTTATTTTTGCTTTTTCGGCTTAATCTTCTGTTATTTCTGCTTTTCGTCTTATTCTTTGGTTTCTACTTCTTGTTCTTCTTGTTCATCTCGTTCTTCTTGTAGTTCTACATCTCCTTCTTCTTCTTCTGTTTCTACTGCATGTTATGCTTTTTCAATTACTTCTTCTTCTGCTACTTCTTCTGCCTCTCCTTCAGCTTATTCTTCTGTTATTTCTGCTTATTTTGCTTCTTCTTCTGTTATTTCTGCTTTTCGGCTTATTCTTCTGTTATTTCTGCTTTGTCGGCCTATTCTTTTTCTATTTCTGCTTTTCCATCTAATTCTTCTGTTTTTTCTTCTTGTTCTTGTTCTTCTAGTTCTTCTTCTTCATCCGCTTTTCTACATTCCCTTCTTCTTCTTTATCTCCTTCTGTTTCTTCTTCATTTTCTGCTTTTTCCAATCTTCTTATTCTACTGCTTCTGCTTTTCTTCAGCTTATTCTTCTGTTATTTGTGCCTTTTCATCTTATTCTTCTGTTTCTACTTCTTGTTCTTCTTGTTCTTCTAGTTCTCCTTGTACTTCTACATCCCCATCATCTTCTTCTTCATCTTCTTCTGTTTCTTCCGCATTGTCAGCATTTTCAATTACTTCATCGCTTCTTCTGCTACTGCTTCTTCATCTTATTCATGTGTTATTTCTGCTTTTTCGGCTTATTCTTCTGTAATTTCTGCATTTTCGTCTTATGCTTCGGTTATTTTCCTTTGTCGGCTTAATTTTCTGTTAGTTCTGCTTTTTCGTCTTATTCTTCGGGTTCTCCTTCTTGTTCTTCTTCTTCTTCTTGTAGTTCTACATCTCCTTCTCCTTCTTCTTCTGTTTCTTCTGCATGTTATGCTTTTTCAATTACTTCTTCTTCTGCGGCTTCTTCTGAACCTTCCTCGGCTTATTCGTCTGTCATTTCTTCTTATTTTGCGTATCCTTCTGTAATTTCTGCTTTTTTGGCTTATTCTTCTGTTTTTTCTGCTTTTTCGACCTATTCTTTTTCTATTTCTGCTTTTTCATCTAATTCTTTTGTTTCTTCTTCTTGTACTTCCTGTTCTTCTTGTTCCACTTCTTCATCTGGTTGTTCTACATCTCCTTCTTCTGCTTCTTTATCTTCTTCTGCGTTTTCTGCATTTTCAATCACTTCTTCTCATGTGCGTTTTCATCTTATTCTTCTGTTTCTACTTCTTGTTCTTCTTGTTCTTCTAGGTCTTCTTGTTCTCCTTGTAGTTCTACATCCCCATCTTCTTCTTCATCTTCTTCTGTTTCTTCCGCATTATCTTCATTTTCAATTACTTCATCGATTCGTCTTCTTCTGCTGCTTCTTCATCTTTTTCATGTGTTATTTCTGCTATTTCGGCTTATTCTTCTGTAATTTCTGCATTTTCGTCTTATACTTCGGTTATTTTCCTTTTTCGGCTTAATCTTCTGTTAGTTCTGCTTTTTCGTCTTATTCTTCGGGTTCTCCTTCTTGTTCTTCTTCTTCTTGTAGTTCTACATCTCCTTCTCCTTCTTCTTCTGTTTCTTCAGCATGTTATGCTTTTTCAATTACTTCTTCTGCGGCTTCTTCAGATCCTACTTCAGCTTATTCTTCTGTTATTTCTGCTTATTTTGCGTATTCTTCTGGTATTTCTGCCTTTTCGGCTTATTCTTCTCTTATTTCTGCTTTTTTGGCCTATTCTTTTTCTATTTCTGCTTTTTCATCTAATTCTTCTGTTTCTTCTCTCGTTCTTCTTGTTTATCTAGTTCTGCTTCTTCATCTGGTTGTTCTACATCTCCTTCTTCTTCTTCTTTATCTTCTTCTGTTTCTTCTGCATTTTCTGCTTTTTCAAATACTTCTTCTTATACTACTTCTTCTGCATTCCTTCAGCTAATTCTTCTGTTATTTCTGCGTTTTCATCTTATTCATAGGTTTCTACGTCTTGTTCTCCTTGTTCCTCTACTTCTTATTGTTTTTCTTGTATTCTACATCCCCTTCTTCTTCTGTATCTTCTGCAATTTCTGCTTTTTCAATTACTTGATCTTATTCTGCTTCTTCTGCTTCTTCTTCAGCTTATTCAAGTGTTAATTTGCTTTTCTACTTATTCTTCTGTAATTTCTGCCTTTTCATCTAATTCTTTTGAGTCTTCTTCTTGTTCTTCTTGTTCTTCTACTTCTTCTTGTTCTTCTTGTAGTTCTACATACCCTTTCTCATCTTCTTCATCTTCTTCTGTTTCTTCTGCATTTTCTGATTTTTCAATTACTTCTCCTTCTGCTTCTTCTACTTCTTCTTCAGCTTATTCTTCTGTGATTTGTGCGTTTTCATCTTAGTCTTCTGTTTCTACTTCTTCTTCTTCTTCTTCTTCTAATTCTCTTGTTCTCCTTGTAGTTCTACATCCCCATCTTCTTCTTCATCTTCTTCTGTTTCTTCCGCATTATCTGTATTTTCAATTACTTCATCGATTCGTCTTCTTCTGCTGCTTCTTCATCTTTTTCATGTGTTATTTCTGCTATTTCGGCTTATTCTTCTGTAATTTCTGCATTTTCGGCTTATACTTCTGTTATTTCTCCTTTGTCGGCTTAATCTCTGTTATTTCTGCTTTTTCGTCTTATTCGTCGGGTTCTACTTCTTGTTCTTCTTGTTCTTCTTGTAGTTCTACATCTCCCTCTCCTTCTTCTGTTTCTTCTGCATGTTATGCTTTTTCAAACACTTCTTCTTATTCTACGTCTTCGGCTTTTCTTCAGCTTATTCTTCTGTTATTTCTGCGTTTTCATGTTATTCTTCTGTTACTTCTTGTTCTTCTGTTCCTCTAGTTCTTCTTGTTCTTCTTGTAGTTCTACATCCCTTCTTCTTCTTCTTCTTCTTCATCTTCTTCTGTATCTTCTGCAATTTCTGCTTTTTCAATTACTTCATCTTCTATTGCTTCTTCTGCTTCTTTTCAGCGTATTCCAGTGTTATTCTGCTTTTTCGGCTTCTTCTTCTGTAATTTCTGCTTTTTCATCTAATTCTTCTGTGTCTTCTTCTTGTTCTTCTACTTTTTCTTGTTCTTCTTGTAGTTCTACATCCCCTTCTTTGTCTTCTTCATCTTCTTCTGTTTCTTCTGCGTTTTCTGCTTTTTCAATCACTTCTTATCCTTCTGCTTCTTCTACTTCTTCTTCATCATATTGTGTTTTTTTGTGCGTTTTCATCTTATTGTTCTGTTTCTAATTCTTGTTCTTCTTGTTCTTCTAGTCCTTTTGGTTCTCCTTGTAGAGCTACATCCCCATCTTCTTCATCTTCTTCTGTTTCTTCCGCATTTTCAATGACTTCATCTACTTCTTCTTCTTCTGCTTCTTCTTCAGCTTATTCATGTCTTATTTTTGCTTTTTCGGCTTAATCTTCTGTTATTTCTGCTTTTCGTCTTATTCTTTGGTTTCTACTTCTTGTTCTTCTTGTTCATCTCGTTCTTCTTGTAGTTCTACATCTCCTTCTTCTTCTTCTGTTTCTACTGCATGTTATGCTTTTTCAATTACTTCTTCTTCTGCTACTTCTTCTGCCTCTCCTTCAGCTTATTCTTCTGTTATTTCTGCTTATTTTGCTTCTTCTTCTGTTATTTCTGCTTTTCGGCTTATTCTTCTGTTATTTCTGCTTTGTCGGCCTATTCTTTTTCTATTTCTGCTTTTCCATCTAATTCTTCTCTTTTTTCTTCTTGTTCTTGTTCTTCTAGTTCTTCTTCTTCATCCGCTTTTCTACATTCCCTTCTTCTTCTTCTTTATCTCCTTCTGTTTCTTCTTCATTTTCTGCTTTTTCCAATCTTCTTATTCTACTGCTTCTGCTTTTCTTCAGCTTATTCTTCTGTTATTTGTGCCTTTTCATCTTATTCTTCTGTTTCTACTTCTTGTTCTTCTTGTTTTCTAGTTCTCCTTGTACTTCTACATCCCCATCATCTTCTTCTTCATCTTCTTCTGTTTCTTCCGCATTGTCTGCATTTTCAATTACTTCATCGCTTCTTCTTCTGCTGCTACTTCTTCATCTTATTCATGTGTTATTTCTGCTTTTTCAGCTTATTCTTCTGTAATTTCTGCATTTTCGTATTATGCTTCGGTTGTTTTCCTTTGTCGGCTTAATTTTCTGTTAGTTCTGCTTTTTCGTCTTATTCTTCGGGTTCTCCTTCTTGTTCTTCTTCTTCTTCTTGTAGTTCTACATCTCCTTCTCCTTCTTCTTCTGTTTCTTCTGCATGTTATGCTTTTTCAATTACTTCTTCTTCTGCGGCTTCTTCTGAACCTTCCTCGGCTTATTCGTCTGTCATTTCTTCTTATTTTGCGTATCCTTCTGTAATTTCTGCTTTTTTGGCTTATTCTTCTGTTATTTCTGCTTTTTCGACCTATTCTTTTTCTATTTCTGCTTTTTCATCTAATTCTTTTGTTTCTTCTTCTTGTACTTCCTGTTCTTCTTGTTCCACTTCTTCATCTGGTTGTTCTACATCTCCTTCTTCTGCTTCTTTATCTTCTTCTGTGATTTCTGCATTTTCAATCACTTCTTCTCATGTGCGTTTTCATCTTATTCTTCTGTTTCTACTTCTTGTTCTTCTTCTTCTTCCAGTCCTTCTTGTTCTCCTTGTAGTTCTACATCCCCATCTTCTTCTTCTTCATCTTCTTCTGTTTCTTCCACATTTTCAATTACTTCATCTACTTCTTCTGCTGCTGCTGCTTCTTCAGCTTATTCATGTGTTATTTCTGCTTTTTCGGCTTATTCTTCAGTAATTTCTGCATTTTCCGCTTATACTTCTGTTATTTCTCCTTTTTCGGCTTAATCTTCTGTTATTTCTTCTATTTCGTCTTATTCTTCGGTTTTTACTTCTTGTTCTTCTTGTTGATCTTGTTCTTCTTGTAGTTCTACATCTCCTTCCTCTTCTTCTGTTTCTACTGCATGTTATGCTTTTTCAATTCCTTCTTCTTCTGCTGCTACTTCTGCCTCTTTTTCAGCTTATTCTTCTGTTATTTCTGCTTATTTTGCTTATTCTTCTGTTATTTCTGCTTTTTCACTTATTCTTCTGTTGTTTCTGCTTTCTCGGCCTATTCTTTTTCTATTTCTGCTTTTTCATCTAATTCTTCTGTTTTTTCTTCTTCTCGTTCTTCTAGTTCTTCTTCACCTGGTTGTTATACACCTCCTTCTTCTGCTCCTTATTTGTCTTCTTCTGTATCTTCTGCGTTTTCTGCTTTTTCAATCACTTCTTCTCATGTGCGTTTTCATCTTATTCTTCTGTTTCTACTTCTTTTTTTTTTTTATAAATTTTATTGTTATATTCCCCATACAATTGAACCCCCCCATTCTGACCCCAATCCCTCCCCTCCCGCCCCCGCCCCCCTAAAAGTGTCTCTGGTTCATAGTTTTTTGTTGATTTTGATTTTCACTTTCTTATAGTTATTCATTTTCCTGGTCCCTTATTTAAGTTTTCTAGATTCCTGCTATGAGTGAGACCATCCGGTATTTTTCTTTTTCTTTTTGGCTTATTTCGCTGAGCATGATCCCTTCCAGCGCCATCCATGTTGCAGCAAATTGCATGTGTTTATCTTTTTTGAATGCTGAGTAATATTCCATGGTATATATGTACCACATCTTCTTGATCCAGTCATCTATTTTTGGGCATTTGGGTTGTTTCCAAAGCTTAGCTATTGTAAACCGTGCTGCTATAAACATAGGGGTGCAGGTGTTCTTTGGAATTGATGTTTCTGTGTCCTTTGGGTAAATACCTAGGAGTGGAATTGCTGGGTCATATGGAAGCTCTATGTTTAGTAGGTCCAGAAATCTCCACACAGCTTTCCACAGTGGTTGGACCAGTTTGCACTCCCACCAACAGTGCAGAAGAGTTCCTTTTTCTCCACACCCTCGCCAACATTTGTTGTTGCTAGTTTTTTTAATATGTGCCATTCTCACTGGTGTAAGATGGTATCTCATGGTAGTTTTGATTTGCATTTCCCTGATGACAAGTGATGTTGAACATTTTTTCATATGCCTGTTGGCCATTTGCATTTCCTCTTCAGAGAAGTTTCTTTTAAGCTCTTCTGCCCATTTTTTGACTGGATTATTTTCTTTGTTGTTGTTGAGACTCATCAGCTCTTTGCAGATTTTTGTGATCAGTCCTTTATCATTAGTGTTGGGTGCAAAAATGTTCTCCCAGTTGGTGGGGTTTCTCTTTGTTTTTGTTATTGTCTCTTTTGCTGTGCAAAAGCTCTTTAATTTGATATAGTCCCAGCTGTTTATCTTTGCCTTCACTATCACAGCTTTGGGTGATGTGTCTGTAAAGATGTCTTTGATGTGCAAATCACGTAGTGTTTCGCCTATATTTCCTTCTATATATTTTATGGTTTCAGGTCTTATGTCTAGTTCTTTAATCCATTTTGAGTTGATTTTTGTGTATGGTGTGAGGTGGTGGTCAAGCTTCATTCTTTTGCATGTAGCGACCCAGTTTTCCCAGCACCATTTATTGAACAAACTTTCTTTGCTCCAATGCATAGTCTTTGCTCCTTTGTCAAAGATTAGTTGACCATAAACCTGTGGGTTTATTTCTGGATTTTCTATTCGATTCCATTGGTCTGTATGTCTGTTCTTGTTCCAATACCATGCGGTTTTGATGATTATGGCTTTGTAGTATAGTTTGAAGTCTGGGAGTCTGATGCCTCCATTCCCTTCTTTTTTTTTCAGGAGAGCTTTGGCTATTCGGGGTTTTTTGTGATTCCATATGAATTTCATCAATAATTGTTCTATTTCTTTGAAGAATGACATTGAAATTTTGATTGGAATAGCATTGAATCTGTATATTGCTTTTGGAAGGATGGCCATTTTAATAATGTTTATTCTTCCAATCCATGAGCAGGGGATGTCTCTCCATTTCTTTGTGTCTTCTTCTATTTCTTTTAACAGTGTTTTATAGTTTTCTTTGTATAGGTCCTTTACCTCTTTTGTTAGATTTATTCCCAAATATTTGATTTTTTTTGTTTCAATAACAAAAGGGATGGTCTTTTTGATTTCTTCTTCTTCAGATTTATTGTTTGTGTATAGGAAGGCTACTGACTTTTGCGTGTTGATTTTGTATCCTGCCACTTTACTGAACTGATTGATGAGTTGAATTAGCTTTTCTGTGGAGTTTTTGGGGTTCTCTATGTATAATATCATATCGTCTGCAAATAGTGATAGTTTGACTTCTTCTTTTCCTATTTGGATTCCTTGGATGTCTTTCTCTTGTCTTATTGCCCTGGCTAGGACTTCCAGTATTATATTGAAAAGCAATGGTGAGAGTGGACATCCTTGTCTTGTTCCAGATCTTAATGGAATTGCTTTCAGCTTTTCACCATTGAGAATGATACTGGCTGTTGGCTTGTCATAGATGGCCTTTATGATGTTGAGGTATGTTCCTTGTATCCCAAGAATTTCAAGGGCTTTTATCATGAATGGGTGTTGCACTTTGTCGAAAGCTTTCTCAGCATCTATTGATATTATCATATGGTTTTTATATTTCTTTTTGTTGATGTGTTGGATAACGTTGATTGATTTTCGGATGTTAAACCATCCTTGTGCCCCTGGAATGAATCCAACTTGGTCGTGGTGAATTATCTTATGGATACATTGTTGGATTCTGATAGCTAAAATTTTATTGAGGATTTTTGCATCAGTGTTCATTAGGGAGATTGGCCTGTAGTTTTCCTTTTTTGTGTTGTCCTTGTTCGGTTTTGGTATTAGTGTAATGTTGGCTTCATAGAACGTGTTTGGTATTGTCCCTTCCTTCTCAATTTTTTGGAAGAGTTTGTGAAGGATAGGCACTAATTCGTCTCTGAATGTTTGGTAGAATTCATTTGTAAATCCATCAGGTCCTGGGCTTTTGTTTTTGGGGAGGTTTTTGATTACCATTTCAATTTCGCTAATTGTAATTGGTCTGTTTAGGTGTTCTATTTCTTCTTTATCTAGCTTTGGGTGATTGTAGAGTTGTAGGAATTTGTCCATCTCCTCTAGATTGTTAAACTTGTTTCCATATAACTGTTCATAGTAGTTACTGATTATTCTTTTGATTTCTGCTGTGTCCGTTGTGATTTCTCCTCTTTCATTGATGATCCTGTTTATTTGTGCTTTCTCCCTTTTTTCCTTTGTGAGCCTGGCTAGGGGTTTGTCTATTTTATTGATTTTTTCAAAGAACCAGCTCTTGGTTTCATTGATCTTTTGGATTGTTTTTTTAGTTTCAATTTCATTTATTTCTGCTTTGGTTTTTATTATTTCTTTTCTTCTACTGGTTTTGGGGTTTTTTTGTTGTTCTTTTTCTAGATCTTTGAGCTTCGAGATTAGGTTGTTTCTTTGCGTTCTTTCTTGTTTCTTGATGTGAGCTTCTATTGCTATATATTTTCCTCTTATTACTGCTTTTGCTGCATCCCATACATTTAGGATATTGGTGTCCTCCTTGTCGTTCAATTCAAAAATTTTTTTAATTTCTTCTTTGATCTCCTCATTAGTCCAATGGTCTTCCAGTAGTGTGGTTTTTAATCTCCATGAGGTAGGAAAGTTCCTTGCCTTCTTTTTATGGTTTATTTCTAGTTTGATGCCTTCATGGTCAGAAAAGATGGTTGATATGATTTCAATCTTGGTGTATCTGTTGATGTTTGTCTTGTGCCCCAGTATGTGATCGATCCTGGAGAATGATCCGTGTGCGCTTGAGAAAAATGTGTACTCCATTTTTTTGGGGTTTAGTGTTCTATAGATGTCTGTTAAGCCCAATTGCTCTAGGTCTTTATTTAGAGCTTTGGTTTCTTTACTTATTTTTTGTCTTGTTGATCTATCCATTGTTGATAGTGGTGTGTTGAAGTCTCCCACTACGTATGTGTTTTCTCTGATGTCTGTTTTCAGAGAGGACAACAGTTGTCTGATATTTTTTGGTGCTCCTTCGTTTGGTGAGTATATGTTAATGAGTGTTATTTCTTCTTGAAGTATTGTCCCCTTGATCATAATGTAGTGACCATTGGGGTCTCTTTTTATCTTTTTGAGTTTGAAATCTGTTTTATCTGATATAAGTATAGCTGTTCCTGCTTTCTTTTTTGGTCCATTTGCTTGTAGGATTGTTTTCCATCCTTTAACTTTGAGCCTATTTTTATCTTTTGTAGCTAAATGTGTTTCCTGGAGACAGCAAAAGGTTGGGTTTTGTTTCTTAATCCAGGCTGCAACTCTGTGTCTTTTTATTGAAGAGTTTAGTCCATTTACATTTAGAGTTAATATTGATATGTTAACATCTGTATTTGCCATTGTGTTTGTCTTTCCTTTGATTTTATTTATTTATTCTTTTAATAACTTTTTTTTTTTTGGCCTTCTTTCATTGTTATTCGTCGCTCTGAGGTTCTGGCTTTAGGACTCCTTGTAGTATTTTTTGGAGTGGGGGTTTAGTTGCAATGAAATTCCGGAGTTTCTGTTTGTCTGGGAAGGTCCATATTCTTTCTTCAAAGAGGAAGGAGAGCTTTGCGGGATAGAGTATTCTTGGTTGGCATCTGTTTTCTTGGAGTCTGTTGACTATGTCCCTCCACTCTCTCCTTGCCCGTAGTGTTTCTTCGGAGAAGTCTGATGTCAGCCTGATTGGTTTTCCTTTGAATGTTATCTGTTTCTTCCCTCTTGCCAGCTTCATTATTTTTTCCTTGTCCTGGATTCTTGGGAGCTTTACTAGTATGTGTCTTGCTGTATTTTTCCTTTCGTCGTGGAAGTTTGGTGTTCTTCTTGCTTCTTGTATATCAATTTTCAGCTCCTTCTTCACATTTGGGAAGTTCTCTTCAATTATCTCTTTGAATATTTTCTCTGTTCCTACATCTCTCTCCTCTCCTTCTGGTATTCCTATAACTCTTATATTTCCTTTCCTCATGGAGTCAGATAGTTCCCGAAGTCTTTCTTCGTTCTTTTTCCTTCGTACTTCTCTTTCCTTTTCTGTTTTGGTTCTTTTTATTTCTGTGTCTTCAAGATTACTTATTCGTTCTTCCATTTCATCTATTCTGCTTTCATTGCTTTTCCCAGAATTCTTTAGTTCTTCCATTAATTCTTTGATCTCCTGCATTTCTTTTACTTCCCTCTTTAGGGACTCAATTTCTTTCTTCTGACCATTGTTTTCCCTCTCTAGGGATTCAATTGCATTCTTCTGATCGTTGATTATTTTTCCCTTATCATTGTTTTCCTTTATGACTTCTGTCAGTTTTTTAATCACGGCAATTTTAAATTCTCTTTCTGGAAGGCTCAGAAATTCTTCCAAGTTATTGTCGTTGCAATCTGGGGGCTGGCTTTCTTTTTGTGGTGTGCTTTTTCTCTGGAGAGTTGCTAGGTTGCGTGTGGTTCTTCTCCTCCCTACTGTCTGTTTTCTAATTTGCCGTATGCGTTGGGACACTGTGTTGTTGGGACTTGCCGGCATCTTGGGTGGGCTTCTCTGTTCCCCTCTGGTTCTTCCAGGAGTCATCTGTCAGTTTCAAGCAGCCTTTACTGGAGAAAGGTCCCTGTTCTAAAATGCCGATGTGGGGACACACTCCCCTGTGCGCCTGGTCTGCCCCGGCGGTGGGTTCCTGCTCCCCTCTGGGCTTGGACTGCAGGCCAGAGGGGGTCTGGCGTAGGCGAACTTCCCCCGCTCACCTCTGGCTCCTGAGGAAGCCTTCTGCAGGTAGTCTTTATTGAAGAAATGTCCCTGTTCTAAAATGGTGATGTGGGACACACTCCCTGCGCTTCTGGTCTCAGGCACACTCTTCTGCGTGCCTGGTCTGCCCCGGCTGTGGGTGCTCGCTCTCCCTGTGGGCTCAGACTACTTGTTCGGAAGGGGCCCGGTGTGGGCTAACTCCCCAGCTGGCCACTAGCTCCTTCAGTAGCCTGTGCTGGGGTCAAGTCGCTAGGTGGCGCCAGAGATTTCTCCTAGAGCCCTTGGGGAGCTGATTTTCCACCCCGTGGGACAGGGAGCAGAGCAGGGATGGTAGGGTACACCTCAACGGCTTTGGGGTGCTGTGTCTGCCTTGTGCCCCACCGTCGTGGGGAACCCACGCCCCTAATTTCGTGCCCCGGTCTCAGTTCCAAAGCCCTCAGTTCCAGGACGCGGGCTGTAGCCCAGATCAGTGGCGCGGGAATGGCGCCTTTGAATCCCGCTCCCCTGCCTGGGCGCCTTGTTCCTGCTCACTCAGGGAGGGCCTCCGCCCGGGTCTCAGTTCCACAGCCCTCAGTTCCAGGACGCGGGCTGTAGCCCAGATCAGTGGCGCGGGAATGGCGCCTTTTGAATCCCGCTCCCCTGCCTGGGCGCCTTGTTCCTGCTCACTCAGGGAGGGCCTCCGCCGTCTCCCCGCAAGCCTAGGTCGCAGGCGCAGGGCCCTGGGCAGCTGCAATCCGAGCGCCGCTTTCGCGCAAGCTTACCGGGCGGCCGGGGCTGTGTGCTGGTGCTGGTCTCCTCCTGGGGGGTGGGGCTCTCTCTTTAATGGCGCCTGGAGCTCACCTCTGCGGCGGATCCTGCAGGGTTCGTCTCAGCTCCCGTTCACGGGGTGTGGTGGCTGCAATAGTTCCTTTCCACTCACAGTCCCACTTGCTGCGTCCGTTTTTCTTGTTGGCCGTTTTCGTTTGTTGTTTCCCTCCTCTCTGCCGGTCGGAGAGTGCCGCCTCTGTGGGCGGGGGAGGGGAGCAGGGTTCTGCGCTTCCCTCCCTTCTCGTCCTCTTTTATGGCAACTTTCTTCTTCGGGCAGTTTGCTGGAGTCGTCCGTTTATCTTCCGTGTCCCATTTCTCACTGGGACCTGCCGCTTTTCCTCCCTATTAACTTTTTTTAATGGGAGATCTTACTCGCAGCGTCTCCTCGCCGCCATGTTGCTCCGCCCCCAGCCCCTGTTACTACTTCTTGTTCTTCTTCTTCTTCCAGTCCTTCTTGTTCTCCTTGTAGTTCTACATCCCCATCTTGTTCTTCTTCATCTTCTTCTGTTTCTTCCACATTTTCAATTACTTCATCTACTTCTTCTTCTGCTGCTGTTTCTTCAGCTTTTTCATGTGTTATTTCTGCTTTTTCAGCTTATTCTTCTGTAATTTCTGCATTTTCGGCTTATACTTCTTTTATTTCTCGTTTTTCGGCTTAATCTCTGTTATTTCTGCTTTTCGTCTTCTTCGGGTTCTACTTCTTGTTCTTCTTGTAGTTCTACATCTCTTCTTCTTCTTCTGTTTCTTCTGCATTTTATGCTTTTTCAATTACTTTTTCTTCTGCTACTTCTTCTGCTTCTCCTTCAGCTTATTCTTCTGTTATTTCTGCTTATTTTGCTTCTTCTTCTGGTATTTCTGCTTTTCGGCTTATTCTTCTGTTATTTCTGCTTTGTCGGCCTATTCTTTTTCTATTTCTGCTTTTCCATCTAATTCTTCTGTTTTTTCTTCTTGTTCTTGTTCTTCTAGTTCTTCTTCTTCATCCGCTTTTCTACATTCCCTTCTTCTTCTTCTTTATCTCCTTCTGTTTCTTCTTCATTTTCTGCTATATCAAATCTTCTTATTCTACTGCTTCTGCTTTTCTTCAGCTTATTCTTCTGTTATTTGTGCCTTTTCATCTTATTCTTCTGTTTCTACTTCTTGTTCTTCTTGTTCTTCTAGTTCTCCTTGTACTTCTACATCCCCATCATCTTCTTCTTCATCTTCTTCTGTTTCTTCCGTATTGTCTGCATTTTCAATTACTTCATCGCTTTTTCTTCTGCTGCTGCTTCTTCATCTTATTCATGTGTTATTTCTGCTTTTTCGGCTTATTCTTCTGTAATTTCTGCATTTTCGTCTTATGCTTCGGTTATTTTCCTTTTTCGGCTTAATTTTCTGTTAGTTCTGCTTTTTCGTGTTATTCTTCGGGTTCTCCTTCTTGTTCTTCTTCTTCTTCTTGTAGTTCTACATCTCCTTCTCCTTCTCCTTCTTCTTCTGTTTCTTCTGCATGTTATGCTTTTTCAATTACTTCTTCTTCTGCGGCTTCTTCTGAACCTTCCTCGGCTTATTCGTCTGTCATTTCTTCTTATTTTGCGTGTCCTTCTGTAATTTCTGCTTTTTTGGCTTATTCTTCTGTTATTTCTGCTTTTTCGACCTATTCTTTTTCTATTTCTGCTTTTTCACCTAATTCTTTTGTTTCTTCTTCTTGTACTTCCTGTTCTTCTTGTTCCGCTTCTTCATCTGGTTGTTCTACATCTCCTTCTTCTGCTTCTTTATCTTCTTCTGCGTTTTCTGCATTTTCAATCACTTCTTCTCATGTGCGTTTTCATCTTATTCTTCTGTTTCTACTTCTTGTTTTTCTTCTTCTTCCAGTCCTTCTTGTTCTCGTTGTAGTTCTACATCCCCTTCTTCTTCTTCTTCATCTTCTTCTGTTTCTTCCACATTTTCAATTACTTCATCTACTTCTTCTGCTGCTGCTGCTTCTTCAGCTTATTCATGTGTTATTTCTGCTTTTTCGGTTTATTCTTCAGTATTTTCTGCTTTTTCCGCTTATACTTCTGTGATTTCTCCTTTTTCGGCTTAATCTTCTGTTATTTCTTCTATTTCGTCTTATTCTTCGGTTTTTACTTCTTGTTCTTCTTGTTGATCTTGTTCTTCTTGTAGTTCTACATCTCCTTCCTCTTCTTCTGTTTCTACTGCATGTTATGCTTTTTCAATTCCTTCTTCTTCTGCTGCTACTTCTGCCTCTTTTTCAGCTTATTCTTCTGTTATTTCTGCTTATTTTGCTTATTCTTCTGTTATTTCTGCTTTTTCACTTATTCTTCTGTTAATTCTGCTTTCTCGGCCTATTCTTTTTCTATTTCTGCTTTTTCATCTAATTCTTCTGTTTTTTCTTCTTCTTCTCGTTCTTCTAGTTCTTCTTCATCTGGTTGTTCTACATCTCCTTCTTCTGCTCCTTATTTGTCTTCTTCTGTATCTTCTGCGTTTTCTGCTTTTTCAATCACTTCTTCTCATGTGCGTTTTCATCTTATTCTTCTGTTTCTACTTCTTGTTCTTCTTCTTCTTCTAGTCCTTCTTGTTCTACTTGTAGTTCTACATCCCCATCTTGTTCTTCTTCATCTTATTCTGTTTCTTCCACATTTTCAATTACTTCATCTACTTCTTCTTCTGCTGCTGCTTCTTCAGCTTTTTCATGTGTTATTTCTGCTTTTTCGGCTTATTCTTCTGTAATTTCTGCATTTTCGGCTTATACTTCTGTTATTTCTCGTTTTTCGGCTTAATCTCTGTTACTTCTGCTTTTCGTCTTCTTCGGGTTCTACTTCTTGTTCTTCTTGTAGTTCTACATCTCTTCTTCTTCTTCTGTTTCTTCTGCATTTTATGCTTTTTCAATTACTTTTTCTTCTGTGGCTTCTTCAGATCCTTCTTCAGCTTATTCTTCTGTTATTTCTGCTTTTTTTTTGGTATTCTTTTGTTATTTCTGCTTTTTCGGCTTATTCTTCCCTTATTTCTGCTTTTTCGGCCTATTCGTTTTCTATTTCTGCTTTTTCATCTAATTCTTCTGTTTCTTCTCTTGTTCTTCTAGTTCTTCTTCATCGTGTTGTTCTCCATTCCTTCTTCTTCTTCTTCTTCTTTATTTTCTTCTGTTTCTTCTGCATTTTCTGCTTTTCCAAATTTTTCTTATTCTACTTCTGCTTTTCTTCAGCTTATTCTTCTGTGATTTCTGCGTTTTCATCTCATTTTTCTGTTTCTAATTCTTGTTCTTCTTGTTCTAGTTCCTCTTGTTCGTCTTGTAGTTCTACATCCCCTTCTTCTTCCTCTTCTTCTTCATCTTCTTCTGTATCTTCTGCAATTTCTGCTTTATCAATTACTTCAACTTCTTCTGTTTCTTCTGCTTCTTCTTCAGCTTATTCAAGTGTTATTCTGCCTTTTCAGCTCATTCTTCTGTAATTTCTGCTTTTTCATCTAATTCTTCTGTGTCTTCTTCTTGTTCTTCTTCTTCTACTTCTTCTTGTTCTTCTTGTAGTTCTACATACCCTTTTTGGTCTTCTTTATCTTCTTCTGTTTCTTCTGCTTTTTCTGCTTTGTAAATCACTTCTTCTTCTGCTTCTTCTACTCCTTCTTCAGCTTATTCTTCTGTTATTTGTGAGTTTCCATGTTAGTCTTCTGTTTGTTCTTCTTGTTCTTCTATGTCTTCTTGTTCTCCTTGTAGTTCTACATCCCCATCTTCTTCTTCATCTTCTTCTGTTTCTTCCGCATTATCTTCATTTTCAATTACTTCATCGATTCGTCTTCTTCTGCTGCTTCTTCATCTTTTTCATGTGTTATTTCTGCTATTTCGGCTTATTCTTCTGTAATTTCTGCATTTTCGTCTTATACTTCGGTTATTTTCCTTTTTCGGCTTAATCTTCTGTTAGTTCTGCTTTTTCGTCTTATTCTTCGGGTTCTCCTTCTTGTTCTTCTTCTTCTTGTAGTTCTACATCTCCTTCTCCTTCTTCTTCTGTTTCTTCAGCATGTTTTGCTTTTTCAATTACTTCTTCTGCGGCTTCTTCAGATCCTACTTCAGCTTATTCTTCTGTTATTTCTGCTTATTTTGCGTATTCTTCTGGTATTTCTGCCTTTTCGGCTTATTCTTCTCTTATTTCTGCTTTTTTGGCCTATTCTTTTTCTATTTCTGCTTTTTCATCTAATTCTTCTGTTTCTTCTCTCGTTCTTCTTGTTTATCTAGTTCTGCTTCTTCATCTGGTTGTTCTACATCTCCTTCTTCTTCTTCTTCTTTATCTTCTGTTTCTTCTGCATTTTCTGCTTTTTCAAATACTTCTTCTTATACTACTTCTTCTGCATTCCTTCAGCTAATTCTTCTGTTATTTCTGCGTTTTCATCTTATTCATCGGTTTCTACGTCTTGTTCTCCTTGTTCCTCTACTTCTTATTGTTTTTCTTGTATTCTACATCCCCTTCTTCTTCTGTATCTTCTGCAATTTCTGCTTTTTCAATTACTTGATCTTATTCTGCTTCTTCTGCTTCTTCTTCAGCTTATTCAAGTGTTAATTTGCTTTTCTACTTATTCTTCTGTAATTTCTGCCTTTTCATCTAATTCTTTTGAGTCTTCTTCTTGTTCTTCTTGTTCTTCTACTTCTTCTTGTTCTTCTTGTAGTTCTACATACCCTTTCTCATCTTCTTCATCTTCTTCTGTTTCTTCTGCATTTTCTGATTTTTCAATTACTTCTCCTTCTGCTTCTTCTACTTCTTCTTCAGCTTATTCTTCTGTGATTTGTGCGTTTTCATCTTAGTCTTCTGTTTCTACTTCTTCTTCTTCTTCTTCTTCTAATTCTCTTGTTCTCCTTGTAGTTCTACATCCCCATCTTCTTCTTCATCTTCTTCTGTTTCTTCCGCATTATCTGTATTTTCAATTCCTTCATCGATTCGTCTTCTTCTGCTGCTTCTTCATCTTTTTCATGTGTTATTTCTGCTATTTCGGCTTATTCTTCTGTAATTTCTGCATTTTCGGCTTATACTTCTGTTATTTCTCCTTTGTCGGCCTAATCTCTGTTATTTCTGCTTTTTCGTCTTATTCGTCGGGTTCTACTTCTTGTTCTTCTTGTTCTTCTTGTAGTTCTACATCTCCCTCTCCTTCTTCTGTTTCTTCTGCATGTTATGCTTTTTCAAACACTTCTTCTTATTCTACGTCTTCGGCTTTTCTTCAGCTTATTCTTCTGTGATTTCTGCGTCTTCATGTTATTCTTCTGTTACTACTTCTTGTTCTTCTGTTCCTCTAGTTCTTCTTGTTCTTCTTGTAGTTCTACATCCCTTCTTCTTCTTCTTCTTCTTCATCTTCTTCTGTATCTTCTGCAATTTCTGCTTTTTCAATTACTTCATCTTCTATTGCTTCTTCTGCTTCTTTTCAGCGTATTCCAGTGTTATTCTGCTTTTTCGGCTTCTTCTTCTGTAATTTCTGCTTTTTCATCTAATTCTTCTGTGTCTTCTTCTTGTTCTTCTACTTTTTCTTGTTCTTCTTGTAGTTCTACATCCCCTTCTTTGTCTTCTTCATCTTCTTCTGTTTCTTCTGCGTTTTCTGCTTTTTCAATCACTTCTTATCCTTCTGCTTCTTCTACTTCTTCTTCATCTTATTCTGTTTTTTTGTGCGTTTTCATCTTATTCTTCTGTTTCTAATTCTTGTTCTTCTTGTTCTTCTAGTCCTTTTGGTTCTCCTTGTAGATCTACATCCCCATCTTCTTCATCTTCTTCTGTTTCTTCTGCATTTTCAATGACTTCATCTACTTCTTCTTCTTCTGCTTCTTCTTCAGCTTATTCATGTCTTATTTTTGCTTTTTAGGCTTATTCTTCCGTATTTTCTGCATTTTCGGCTTAAACTTCTTTATTTCTGCTTTTTCGGCTTAATCTTCTGTTATTTCTGTTTTTCGTCTTATTCTTTGGTTTCTACTTCTTGTTCTTCTTCTTCATCTTGTTCTTCTTGTAGTTCTACATCTCCTTCTTCTTCTTCTGTTTCTACTGCATGTTATGCTTTTTCAATTACTTCTTCTTCTGCTACTTCTTCTGCCTCACCTTCAGCTTATTCTTCTGTTATTTCTGCTTATTTTGCTTCTTCTTCTGTTATTTCTGCTTTTCGGCTTATTCTTCTGTTATTTCTGCTTTGTCGGCCTATTCTTTTTCTATTTCTGCTTTTCCATCTAATTCTTCTCTTTTTTCTTCTTGTTCTTGTTCTTCTAGTTCTTCTTCTTCATCCGCTTTTCTACATTCCCTTCTTCTTCTTCTTTATCTCCTTCTGTTTCTTCTTCATTTTCTGCTTTTTCCAATCTTCTTATTCTACTGCTTCTGCTTTTCTTCAGCTTATTCTTCTGTTATTTGTGCCTTTTCATCTTATTCTTCTGTTTCTACTTCTTGTTCTTCTTGTTCTTCTAGTTCTCCTTGTACTTCTACATCCCCATCATCTTCTTCTTCATCTTCTTCTGTTTCTTCCGCATTGTCAGCATTTTCAATTACTTCATCGCTTCTTCTGCTGCTGCTTCTTCATCTTATTCATGTGTTATTTCTGCTTTTTCCGCTTATTCTTCTGTAATTTCTGCATTTTCGTCTTATGCTTCGGTTATTTTCCTTTTTCGGCTTAATTTTCTGTTAGTTCTGCTTTTTCGTCTTATTCTTCGGGTTCTCCTTCTTGTTCTTCTTCTTCTTCTTGTAGTTCTACATCTCCTTCTCCTTCTTCTTCTGTTTCTTCTGCATGTTATGCTTTTTCAATTACTTCTTCTTCTGCGGCTTCTTCTGAACCTTCCTCGGCTTATTCGTCTGTCATTTCTTCTTATTTTGCGTATCCTTCTGTAATTTCTGCTTTTTTGGCTTATTCTTCTGTTATTTCTGCTTTTTCGACCTATTCTTTTTCTATTTCTGCTTTTTCATCTAATTCTTTTGTTTCTTCTTCTTGTACTTCCTGTTCTTCTTGTTCCACTTCTTCATCTGGTTGTTCTACATCTCCTTCTTCTGCTTCTTTATCTTCTTCTGCGTTTTCTGCATTTTCAATCACTTCTTCTCATGTGCGTTTTCATCTTATTCTTCTGTTTCTACTTCTTGTTCTTCTTGTTCTTCTAGGTCTTCTTGTTCTCCTTGTAGTTCTACATCCCCATCTTCTTCTTCATCTTCTTCTGTTTCTTCCGCATTATCTTCATTTTCAATTACTTCATCGATTCGTCTTCTTCTGCTGCTTCTTCATCTTTTTCATGTGTTATTTCTGCTATTTCGGCTTATTCTTCTGTAATTTCTGCATTTTCGTCTTATACTTCGGTTATTTTCCTTTTTCGGCTTAATCTTCTGTTAGTTCTGCTTTTTCGTCTTATTCTTCGGGTTCTCCTTCTTGTTCTTCTTCTTCTTGTAGTTCTACATCTCCTTCTCCTTCTTCTTCTGTTTCTTCAGCATGTTATGCTTTTTCAATTACTTCTTCTGCGGCTTCTTCAGATCCTACTTCAGCTTATTCTTCTGTTATTTCTGCTTATTTTGCGTATTCTTCTGGTATTTCTGCCTTTTCGGCTTATTCTTCTCTTATTTCTGCTTTTTTGGCCTATTCTTTTTCTATTTCTGCTTTTTCATCTAATTCTTCTGTTTCTTCTCTCGTTCTTCTTGTTTATCTAGTTCTGCTTCTTCATCTGGTTGTTCTACATCTCCTTCTTCTTCTTCTTCTTTATCTTCTTCTGTTTCTTCTGCATTTTCTGCTTTTTCAAATACTTCTTCTTATACTACTTCTTCTGCATTCCTTCAGCTAATTCTTCTGTTATTTCTGCGTTTTCATCTTATTCATCGGTTTCTACGTCTTGTTCTCCTTGTTCCTCTACTTCTTATTGTTTTTCTTGTATTCTACATCCCCTTCTTCTTCTGTATCTTCTGCAATTTCTGCTTTTTCAATTACTTGATCTTATTCTGCTTCTTCTGCTTCTTCTTCAGCTTATTCAAGTGTTAATTTGCTTTTCTACTTATTCTTCTGTAATTTCTGCCTTTTCATCTAATTCTTTTGAGTCTTCTTCTTGTTCTTCTTGTTCTTCTACTTCTTCTTGTTCTTCTTGTAGTTCTACATACCCTTTCTCATCTTCTTCATCTTCTTCTGTTTCTTCTGCATTTTCTGATTTTTCAATTACTTCTCCTTCTGCTTCTTCTACTTCTTCTTCAGCTTATTCTTCTGTGATTTGTGCGTTTTCATCTTAGTCTTCTGTTTCTACTTCTTCTTCTTCTTCTTCTTCTAATTCTCTTGTTCTCCTTGTAGTTCTACATCCCCATCTTCTTCTTCATCTTCTTCTGTTTCTTCCGCATTATCTGTATTTTCAATTACTTCATCGATTCGTCTTCTTCTGCTGCTTCTTCATCTTTTTCATGTGTTATTTCTGCTATTTCGGCTTATTCTTCTGTAATTTCTGCATTTTCGGCTTATACTTCTGTTATTTCTCCTTTGTCGGCTTAATCTCTGTTATTTCTGCTTTTTCGTCTTATTCGTCGGGTTCTACTTCTTGTTCTTCTTGTTCTTCTTGTAGTTCTACATCTCCCTCTCCTTCTTCTGTTTCTTCTGCATGTTATGCTTTTTCAAACACTTCTTCTTATTCTACGTCTTCGGCTTTTCTTCAGCTTATTCTTCTGTTATTTCTGCGTTTTCATGTTATTCTTCTGTTACTACTTCTTGTTCTTCTGTTCCTCTAGTTCTTCTTGTTCTTCTTGTAGTTCTACATCCCTTCTTCTTCTTCTTCTTCTTCATCTTCTTCTGTATCTTCTGCAATTTCTGCTTTTTCAATTACTTCATCTTCTATTGCTTCTTCTGCTTCTTTTCAGCGTATTCCAGTGTTATTCTGCTTTTTCGGCTTCTTCTTCTGTAATTTCTGCTTTTTCATCTAATTCTTCTGTGTCTTCTTCTTGTTCTTCTACTTTTTCTTGTTCTTCTTGTAGTTCTACATCCCCTTCTTTGTCTTCTTCATCTTCTTCTGTTTCTTCTGCGTTTTCTGCTTTTTCAATCACTTCTTATCCTTCTGCTTCTTCTACTTCTTCTTCATCTTATTCTGTTTTTTTGTGCGTTTTCATCTTATTCTTCTGTTTCTAATTCTTGTTCTTCTTGTTCTTCTAGTCCTTTTGGTTCTCCTTGTAGATCTACATCCCCATCTTCTTCATCTTCTTCTGTTTCTTCCGCATTTTCAATGACTTCATCTACTTCTTCTTCTTCTGCTACTTCTTCAGCTTATTCATGTCTTATTTTTGCTTTTTCGGCTTATTCTTCCGTATTTTCAGCATTTTCGGCTTAAACTTCTTTATTTCTGCTTTTTCGGCTTAATCTTCTGTTTTTTCTGCTTTTCGTCTTATTCTTTGGTTTCTACTTCTTGTTCTTCTTGTTCATCTTGTTCTTCTTGTAGTTCTACATCTCCTTCTTCTTCTTCTGTTTCTACTGCATGTTATGCTTTTTCAATTACTTCTTCTTCTGCTACTTCTTCTGCCTCTCCTTCAGCTTATTCTTCTGTTATTTCTGCTTATTTTGCTTCTTCTTCTGTTATTTCTGCTTTTCGGCTTATTCTTCTGTTATTTCTGCTTTGTCGGCCTATTCTTTTTCTATTTCTGCTTTTCCATCTAATTCTTCTGTTTTTTCTTCTTGTTCTTGTTCTTCTAGTTCTTCTTCTTCATCCGCTTTTCTACATTCCCTTCTTCTTCTTCTTTATCTCCTTCTGTTTCTTCTTCATTTTCTGCTTTTTCCAATCTTCTTATTCTACTGCTTCTGCTTTTCTTCAGCTTATTCTTCTGTTATTTGTGCCTTTTCATCTTATTCTTCTGTTTCTACTTCTTGTTCTTCTTGTTCTTCTAGTTCTCCTTGTACTTCTACATCCCCATCATCTTCTTCTTCATCTTCTTCTGTTTCTTCCGCATTGTCAGCATTTTCAATTACTTCATCGCTTCTTCTGCTGCTGCTTCTTCATCTTATTCATGTGTTATTTCTGCTTTTTCGGCTTATTCTTCTGTAATTTCTGCATTTTCGTCTTATGCTTCGGTTATTTTCCTTTGTCGGCTTAATTTTCTGTTAGTTCTGCTTTTTCGTCTTATTCTTCGGGTTCTCCTTCTTGTTCTTCTTCTTCTTCTTGTAGCTCTACATCTCCTTCTCCTTCTCCTTCTTCTTCTGTTTCTTCTGCATGTTATGCTTTTTCAATTACTTCTTCTTCTGCGGCTTCTTCTGAACCTTCCTCGGCTTATTCGTCTGTCATTTCTTCTTATTTTGCGTATCCTTCTGTAATTTCTGCTTTTTTGGCTTATTCTTCTGTTATTTCTGCTTTTTCGACCTATTCTTTTTCTATTTCTGCTTTTTCATCTAATTCTTTTGTTTCTTCTTCTTGTACTTCCTGTTCTTCTTGTTCCACTTCTTCATCTGGTTGTTCTACATCTCCTTCTTCTGCTTCTTTATCTTCTTCTGCGTTTTCTGCATTTTCAATCACTTCTTCTCATGTGCGTTTTCATCTTATTCTTCTGTTTCTACTTCTTGTTCTTCTTGTTCTTCTAGGTCTTCTTGTTCTCCTTGTAGTTCTACATCCCCATCTTCTTCTTCATCTTCTTCTGTTTCTTCCGCATTATCTTCATTTTCAATTACTTCATCGATTCGTCTTCTTCTGCTGCTTCTTCATCTTTTTCATGTGTTATTTCTGCTATGTCGGCTTATTCTTCTGTAATTTCTGCATTTTCGTCTTATACTTCGGTTATTTTCCTTTTTCGGCTTAATCTTCTGTTAGTTCTGCTTTTTCGTCTTATTCTTCGGGTTCTCCTTCTTGTTCTTCTTCTTCTTGTAGTTCTACATCTCCTTCTCCTTCTTCTTCTGTTTCTTCAGCATGTTATGCTTTTTCAATTACTTCTTCTGCGGCTTCTTCAGATCCTACTTCAGCTTATTCTTCTGTTATTTCTGCTTATTTTGCGTATTCTTCTGGTATTTCTGCCTTTTCGGCTTATTCTTCTCTTATTTCTGCTTTTTTGGCCTATTCTTTTTCTATTTCTGCTTTTTCATCTAATTCTTCTGTTTCTTCTCTCGTTCTTCTTGTTTATCTAGTTCTGCTTCTTCATCTGGTTGTTCTACATCTCCTTCTTCTTCTTCTTCTTTATCTTCTGTTTCTTCTGCATTTTCTGCTTTTTCAAATACTTCTTATACTACTTCTTCTGCATTCCTTCAGCTAATTCTTCTGTTATTTCTGCGTTTTCATCTTATTCATCGGTTTCTACGTCTTGTTCTCCTTGTTCCTCTACTTCTTATTGTTTTTCTTGTATTCTACATCCCCTTCTTCTTCTGTATCTTCTGCAATTTCTGCTTTTTCAATTACTTGATCTTATTCTGCTTCTTCTGCATCTTCTTCACCTTATTCAAGTGTTAATTTGCTTTTCTACTTATTCTTCTGTAATTTCTGCCTTTTCATCTAATTCTTTTGAGTCTTCTTCTTGTTCTTCTTGTTCTTCTACTTCTTCTTGTTCTTCTTGTAGTTCTACATACCCTTTCTCATCTTCTTCATCTTCTTCTGTTTCTTCTGCATTTTCTGATTTTTCAATTACTTCTCCTTCTGCTTCTTCTACTTCTTCTTCAGCTTATTCTTCTGTGATTTGTGCGTTTTCATCTTAGTCTTCTGTTTCTACTTCTTCTTCTTCTTCTTCTTCTAATTCTCTTGTTCTCCTTGTAGTTCTACATCCCCATCTTCTTCTTCATCTTCTTCTGTTTCTTCCGCATTATCTGTATTTTCAATTACTTCATCGATTCGTCTTCTTCTGCTGCTTCTTCATCTTTTTCATGTGTTATTTCTGCTATTTCGGCTTATTCTTCTGTAATTTCTGCATTTTCGGCTTATACTTCTGTTATTTCTCCTTTGTCGGCTTAATCTCTGTTATTTCTGCTTTTTCGTCTTATTCGTCGGGTTCTACTTCTTGTTCTTCTTGTTCTTCTTGTAGTTCTACATCTCCCTCTCCTTCTTCTGTTTCTTCTGCATGTTATGCTTTTTCAAACACTTCTTCTTATTCTACGTCTTCGGCTTTTCTTCAGCTTATTCTTCTGTGATTTCTGCGTTTTCATGTTATTCTTCTGTTACTACTTCTTGTTCTTCTGTTCCTCTAGTTCTTCTTGTTCTTCTTGTAGTTCTACATCCCTTCTTCTTCTTCTTCTTCTTCATCTTCTTCTGTATCTTCTGCAATTTCTGCTTTTTCAATTACTTCATCTTCTATTGCTTCTTCTGCTTCTTTTCAGCGTATTCCAGTGTTATTCTGCTTTTTCGGCTTCTTCTTCTGTAATTTCTGCTTTTTCATCTAATTCTTCTGTGTCTTCTTCTTGTTCTTCTACTTTTTCTTGTTCTTCTTGTAGTTCTACATCCCCTTCTTTGTCTTCTTCATCTTCTTCTGTTTCTTCTGCGTTTTCTGCTTTTTCAATCACTTCTTATCCTTCTGCTTCTTCTACTTCTTCTTCATCTTATTCTGTTTTTTTGTGCGTTTTCATCTTATTCTTCTGTTTCTAATTCTTGTTCTTCTTGTTCTTCTAGTCCTTTTGGTTCTCCTTGTAGATCTACATCCCCATCTTCTTCATCTTCTTCTGTTTCTTCCGCATTTTCAATGACTTCATCTACTTCTTCTTCTTCTGCTTCTTCTTCAGCTTATTCATGTCTTATTTTTGCTTTTTCGGCTTATTCTTCCGTATTTTCTGCATTTTCGGCTTAAACTTCTTTATTTCTGCTTTTTCGGCTTAATCTTCTGTTATTTCTGTTTTTCGTCTTATTCTTTGGTTTCTACTTCTTGTTCTTCTTGTTCATCTTGTTCTTCTTGTAGTTCTACATCTCCTTCTTCTTCTTCTGTTTCTACTGCATGTTATGCTTTTTCAATTACTTCTTCTTCTGCTACTTCTTCTGCCTCACCTTCAGCTTATTCTTCTGTTATTTCTGCTTATTTTGCTTCTTCTTCTGTTATTTCTGCTTTTCGGCTTATTCTTCTGTTATTTCTGCTTTGTCGGCCTATTCTTTTTCTATTTCTGCTTTTCCATCTAATTCTTCTGTTTTTTCTTCTTGTTCTTGTTCTTCTAGTTCTTCTTCTTCATCCGCTTTTCTACATTCCCTTCTTCTTCTTCTTTATCTCCTTCTGTTTCTTCTTCATTTTCTGCTTTTTCCAATCTTCTTATTCTACTGCTTCTGCTTTTCTTCAGCTTATTCTTCTGTTATTTGTGCCTTTTCATCTTATTCTTCTGTTTCTACTTCTTGTTCTTCTTGTTCTTCTAGTTCTCCTTGTACTTCTACATCCCCATCATCTTCTTCTTCATCTTCTTCTGTTTCTTCCGCATTGTCAGCATTTTCAATTACTTCATCGCTTCTTCTGCTGCTGCTTCTTCATCTTATTCATGTGTTATTTCTGCTTTTTCGGCTTATTCTTCTGTAATTTCTGCATTTTCGTCTTATGCTTCGGTTATTTTCCTTTGTCGGCTTAATTTTCTGTTAGTTCTGCTTTTTCGTCTTATTCTTCGGGTTCTCCTTCTTGTTCTTCTTCTTCTTCTTGTAGTTCTACATCTCCTTCTCCTTCTTCTTCTGTTTCTTCTGCATGTTATGCTTTTTCAATTACTTCTTCTTCTGCGGCTTCTTCTGAACCTTCCTCGGCTTATTCGTCTGTCATTTCTTCTTATTTTGCGTATCCTTCTGTAATTTCTGCTTTTTTGGCTTATTCTTCTGTTATTTCTGCTTTTTCGACCTATTCTTTTTCTATTTCTGCTTTTTCATCTAATTCTTTTGTTTCTTCTTCTTGTACTTCCTGTTCTTCTTGTTCCACTTCTTCATCTGGTTGTTCTACATCTCCTTCTTCTGCTTCTTTATCTTCTTCTGCGTTTTCTGCATTTTCAATCACTTCTTCTCATGTGCGTTTTCATCTTATTCTTCTGTTTCTACTTCTTGTTCTTCTTGTTCTTCTAGGACTTCTTGTTCTCCTTGTAGTTCTACATCCCCATCTTCTTCTTCATCTTCTTCTGTTTCTTCCGCATTATCTTCATTTTCAATTACTTCATCGATTCGTCTTCTTCTGCTGCTTCTTCATCTTTTTCATGTGTTATTTCTGCTATGTCGGCTTATTCTTCTGTAATTTCTGCATTTTCGTCTTATACTTCGGTTATTTTCCTTTTTCGGCTTAATCTTCTGTTAGTTCTGCTTTTTCGTCTTATTCTTCGGGTTCTCCTTCTTGTTCTTCTTCTTCTTGTAGTTCTACATCTCCTTCTCCTTCTTCTTCTGTTTCTTCAGCATGTTATGCTTTTTCAATTACTTCTTCTGCGGCTTCTTCAGATCCTACTTCAGCTTATTCTTCTGTTATTTCTGCTTATTTTGCGTATTCTTCTGGTATTTCTGCCTTTTCGGCTTATTCTTCTCTTATTTCTGCTTTTTTGGCCTATTCTTTTTCTATTTCTGCTTTTTCATCTAATTCTTCTGTTTCTTCTCTCGTTCTTCTTGTTTATCTAGTTCTGCTTCTTCATCTGGTTGTTCTACATCTCCTTCTTCTTCTTCTTCTTTATCTTCTGTTTCTTCTGCATTTTCTGCTTTTTCAAATACTTCTTATACTACTTCTTCTGCATTCCTTCAGCTAATTCTTCTGTTATTTCTGCGTTTTCATCTTATTCATCGGTTTCTACGTCTTGTTCTCCTTGTTCCTCTACTTCTTATTGTTTTTCTTGTATTCTACATCCCCTTCTTCTTCTGTATCTTCTGCAATTTCTGCTTTTTCAATTACTTGATCTTATTCTGCTTCTTCTGCATCTTCTTCACCTTATTCAAGTGTTAATTTGCTTTTCTACTTATTCTTCTGTAATTTCTGCCTTTTCATCTAATTCTTTTGAGTCTTCTTCTTGTTCTTCTTGTTCTTCTACTTCTTCTTGTTCTTCTTGTAGTTCTACATACCCTTTCTCATCTTCTTCATCTTCTTCTGTTTCTTCTGCATTTTCTGATTTTTCAATTACTTCTCCTTCTGCTTCTTCTACTTCTTCTTCAGCTTATTCTTCTGTGATTTGTGCGTTTTCATCTTAGTCTTCTGTTTCTACTTCTTCTTCTTCTTCTTCTTCTAATTCTCTTGTTCTCCTTGTAGTTCTACATCCCCATCTTCTTCTTCATCTTCTTCTGTTTCTTCCGCATTATCTGTATTTTCAATTACTTCATCGATTCGTCTTCTTCTGCTGCTTCTTCATCTTTTTCATGTGTTATTTCTGCTATTTCGGCTTATTCTTCTGTAATTTCTGCATTTTCGGCTTATACTTCTGTTATTTCTCCTTTGTCGGCTTAATCTCTGTTATTTCTGCTTTTTCGTCTTATTCGTCGGGTTCTACTTCTTGTTCTTCTTGTTCTTCTTGTAGTTCTACATCTCCCTCTCCTTCTTCTGTTTCTTCTGCATGTTATGCTTTTTCAAACACTTCTTCTTATTCTACGTCTTCGGCTTTTCTTCAGCTTATTCTTCTGTGATTTCTGCGTTTTCATGTTATTCTTCTGTTACTACTTCTTGTTCTTCTGTTCCTCTAGTTCTTCTTGTTCTTCTTGTAGTTCTACATCCCTTCTTCTTCTTCTTCTTCTTCATCTTCTTCTGTATCTTCTGCAATTTCTGCTTTTTCAATTACTTCATCTTCTATTGCTTCTTCTGCTTCTTTTCAGCGTATTCCAGTGTTATTCTGCTTTTTCGGCTTCTTCTTCTGTAATTTCTGCTTTTTCATCTAATTCTTCTGTGTCTTCTTCTTGTTCTTCTACTTTTTCTTGTTCTTCTTGTAGTTCTACATCCCCTTCTTTGTCTTCTTCATCTTCTTCTGTTTCTTCTGCGTTTTCTGCTTTTTCAATCACTTCTTATCCTTCTGCTTCTTCTACTTCTTCTTCATCTTATTCTGTTTTTTTGTGCGTTTTCATCTTATTCTTCTGTTTCTAATTCTTGTTCTTCTTGTTCTTCTAGTCCTTTTGGTTCTCCTTGTAGATCTACATCCCCATCTTCTTCATCTTCTTCTGTTTCTTCCGCATTTTCAATGACTTCATCTACTTCTTCTTCTTCTGCTTCTTCTTCAGCTTATTCATGTCTTATTTTTGCTTTTTCGGCTTATTCTTCCGTATTTTCTGCATTTTCGGCTTAAACTTCTTTATTTCTGCTTTTTCGGCTTAATCTTCTGTTATTTCTGTTTTTCGTCTTATTCTTTGGTTTCTACTTCTTGTTCTTCTTGTTCATCTTGTTCTTCTTGTAGTTCTACATCTCCTTCTTCTTCTTCTGTTTCTACTGCATGTTATGCTTTTTCAATTACTTCTTCTTCTGCTACTTCTTCTGCCTCACCTTCAGCTTATTCTTCTGTTATTTCTGCTTATTTTGCTTCTTCTTCTGTTATTTCTGCTTTTCGGCTTATTCTTCTGTTATTTCTGCTTTGTCGGCCTATTCTTTTTCTATTTCTGCTTTTCCATCTAATTCTTCTGTTTTTTCTTCTTGTTCTTGTTCTTCTAGTTCTTCTTCTTCATCCGCTTTTCTACATTCCCTTCTTCTTCTTCTTTATCTCCTTCTGTTTCTTCTTCATTTTCTGCTTTTTCCAATCTTCTTATTCTACTGCTTCTGCTTTTCTTCAGCTTATTCTTCTGTTATTTGTGCCTTTTCATCTTATTCTTCTGTTTCTACTTCTTGTTCTTCTTGTTCTTCTAGTTCTCCTTGTACTTCTACATCCCCATCATCTTCTTCTTCATCTTCTTCTGTTTCTTCCGCATTGTCAGCATTTTCAATTACTTCATCGCTTCTTCTGCTGCTGCTTCTTCATCTTATTCATGTGTTATTTCTGCTTTTTCGGCTTATTCTTCTGTAATTTCTGCATTTTCGTCTTATGCTTCGGTTATTTTCCTTTGTCGGCTTAATTTTCTGTTAGTTCTGCTTTTTCGTCTTATTCTTCGGGTTCTCCTTCTTGTTCTTCTTCTTCTTCTTGTAGTTCTACATCTCCTTCTCCTTCTTCTTCTGTTTCTTCTGCATGTTATGCTTTTTCAATTACTTCTTCTTCTGCGGCTTCTTCTGAACCTTCCTCGGCTTATTCGTCTGTCATTTCTTCTTATTTTGCGTATCCTTCTGTAATTTCTGCTTTTTTGGCTTATTCTTCTGTTATTTCTGCTTTTTCGACCTATTCTTTTTCTATTTCTGCTTTTTCATCTAATTCTTTTGTTTCTTCTTCTTGTACTTCCTGTTCTTCTTGTTCCACTTCTTCATCTGGTTGTTCTACATCTCCTTCTTCTGCTTCTTTATCTTCTTCTGCGTTTTCTGCATTTTCAATCTCTTCTTCTCATGTGCGTTTTCATCTTATTCTTCTGTTTCTACTTCTTGTTCTTCTTGTTCTTCTAGGTCTTCTTGTTCTCCTTGTAGTTCTACATCCCCATCTTCTTCTTCATCTTCTTCTGTTTCTTCCGCATTATCTTCATTTTCAATTACTTCATCGATTCGTCTTCTTCTGCTGCTTCTTCATCTTTTTCATGTGTTATTTCTGCTATTTCGGCTTATTCTTCTGTAATTTCTGCATTTTCGTCTTATACTTCGGTTATTTTCCTTTTTCGGCTTAATCTTCTGTTAGTTCTGCTTTTTCGTCTTATTCTTCGGGTTCTCCTTCTTGTTCTTCTTCTTCTTGTAGTTCTACATCTCCTTCTCCTTCTTCTTCTGTTTCTTCAGCATGTTATGCTTTTTCAATTACTTCTTCTGCGGCTTCTTCAGATCCTACTTCAGCTTATTCTTCTGTTATTTCTGCTTATTTTGCGTATTCTTCTGGTATTTCTGCCTTTTCGGCTTATTCTTCTCTTATTTCTGCTTTTTTGGCCTATTCTTTTTCTATTTCTGCTTTTTCATCTAATTCTTCTGTTTCTTCTTCTTGTACTTCCTGTTCTTCTTGTTCCGCTTCTTCATCTGGTTGTTCTACATCTCCTTCTTCTGCTTCTTTATCTTCTTCTGCGATTTCTGCATTTTCAATCACTTCTTCTCATGTGCGTTTTCATCTTATTCTTCTGTTTCTACTTCTTGTTCTTCTTCTTCTTCCAGTCCTTCTTGTTCTCCTTGTAGTTCTACATCCCCATCTTCTTCTTCTTCATCTTCTTCTGTTTCTTCCACATTTTCAATTACTTCATCTACTTCTTCTGCTGCTGCTGCTTCTTCAGCTTATTCATGTGTTATTTCTGCTTTTTCGGCTTATTCTTCAGTATTTTCTGCATTTTCCGCTTATACTTCTGTTATTTCTCCTTTTTCGGCTTAATCTTCTGTTATTTCTTCTATTTCGTCTTATTCTTCGGTTTTTACTTCTTGTTCTTCTTGTTGATCTTGTTCTTCTCGTAGTTCTACATCTCCTTCCTCTTCTTCTGTTTCTACTGCATGTTATGCTTTTTCAATTCCTTCTTCTTCTGCTGCTACTTCTGCCTCTTTTTCAGCTTATTCTTCTGTTATTTCTGCTTATTTTGCTTATTCTTCTGTTATTTCTGCTTTTTCACTTATTCTTCTGTTAATTCTGCTTTCTCGGCCTATTCTTTTTCTATTTCTGCTTTTTCATCTAATTCTTCTGTTTTTTCTTCTTCTTCTCGTTCTTCTAGTTCTTCTTCATCTGGTTGTTCTACATCTCCTTCTTCTGCTCCTTATTTGTCTTCTTCTGTATCTTCTGCTTTTTCTGCTTTTTCAATCACTTCTTCTCATGTGCGTTTTCATCTTTTTCTTCTGTTTCTACTTCTTGTTCTTCTTCTTCTTCTAGTCCTTCTTGTTCTCCTTGTAGTTCTACATCCCCATCTTCTTCTTCTTCATCTTCTTCTGTTTCTTCCACATTTTCAATTACTTCATCTACTTCTTCTTCTGCTGCTGCTTCTTCAACTTTTTCATGTGTTATTTCTGCTTTTTCGGCTTATTCTTCTGTAATTTCTGCATTTTCGGCTTATACTTCTGTTATTTCTCGTTTTTCGGCTTAATCTCTGATACTTCTGCTTTTCGTCTTCTTCGGGTTCTACTTCTTGTTCTTCTTGTAGTTCTGCATCTCTTCTTCTTCTTCTGTTTCTTCTGCATTTCATGCGTTTTCAATTACTTTTTCTTCTGTGGCTTCTTCAGATCCTTCGTCAGCTTATTCTTCTGTTATTTCTGCTTTTTTTTGGTATTCTTCTGTTATTTCTGCTTTTTCGGCTTATTCTTCTCTTATTTCTGCTTTTTCGGCCTATTCGTTTTCTATTTCTGCTTTTTCATCTAATTCTTCTGTTTCTTCTCTTGTTCGTCTAGTTCTTCTTCATCGGGTTGTTCTCCATTCCTTCTTCTTCTTCTTTATTTTCTTCTGTTTCTTCTGCATTTTCTGCTTTTCCAAATATTTCTTATTCTACTTCTGCTTTTCTTCAGCTTATTCTTCTGTGATTTCTGCGTTTTCATCTCATTTTTCTGTTTCTAATTCTTGTTCTTCTTGTTCTAGTTCCTCTTGTTCGTCTTGTAGTTCTACATCCCCTTCTTCTTCTTCTTCTTCATCTTCTTCTGTATCTTCTGCAATTTCTGCTTTATCAATTACTTCAACTTCTTCTGTTTCTTCTGCTTCTTCTTCAGCTTATTCAAGTGTTATTCTGCCTTTTTAGCTCATTCTTCTGTAATTTCTGCTTTTTCATCTAATTCTTCTGTGTCTTCTTCTTGTTCTTCTTCTTCTACTTCTTCTTGTTCTTCTTGTAGTTCTACATACCCTTCTTGGTCTTCTTTATCTTCTTCTGTTTCTTCTGCTTTTTCTGCTTTTAAATCACTTCTTCTTCTGCTTCTTCTACTCCTTCTTCAGCTTATTCTTCTGTTATTTGTGAGTTTCCATGTTAGTCTTCTGTTTGTTCTTCTTGTTCTTCTAGGTCTTCTTGTTCTCCTTGTAGTTCTACATCCCCATCTTCTTCTTCATCTTCTTCTGTTTCTTCCGCATTATCTTCATTTTCAATTACTTCATCGATTCATCTTCTTCTGCTGCTTCTTCATCTTTTTCATGTGTTATTTCTGCTATTTCGGCTTATTCTTCTGTAATTTCTGCATTTCCGTCTTATACTTCGGTTATTTTCCTTTTTCGGCTTAATCTTCTGTTAGTTCTGCTTTTTCGTCTTATTCTTCGGGTTCTCCTTCTTGTTCTTCTTCTTCTTGTAGTTCTACATCTCCTTCTCCTTCTTCTTCTGTTTCTTCAGCATGTTATGCTTTTTCAATTACTTCTTCTTCTGCGGCTTCTTCTGAACCTTCCTCGGCTTATTCGTCTGTCATTTCTTCTTATTTTGCGTATCCTTCTGTAATTTCTGCTTTTTTGGCTTATTCTTCTGTTATTTCTGCTTTTTCGACCTATTCTTTTTCTATTTCTGCTTTTTCATCTAATTCTTTTGTTTCTTCTTCTTGTACTTCCTGTTCTTCTTGTTCCGCTTCTTCATCTGGTTGTTCTACATCTCCTTCTTCTGGATCTTTATCTTCTTCTGCGTTTTCTGCATTTTCAATCACTTCTTCTCATGTGCGTTTTCATCTTATTCTTCTGTTTCTACTTCTTGTTCTTCTTCTTCTTCCAGTCCTTCTTGTTCTCCTTGTAGTTCTACATCCCCATCTTCTTCTTCTTCATCTTCTTCTGTTTCTTCCACATTTTCAATTACTTCATCTACTTCTTCTGCTGCTGCTGCTTCTTCAGCTTATTCATGTGTTATTTCTGCTTTCTCGGCTTATTCTTCAGTATTTTCTGCATTTTCCGCTTATACTTCTGTTATTTCTCCTTTTTCGGCTTAATCTTCTGTTATTTCTTCTATTTCGTCTTATTCTTCGGTTTTTACTTCTTGTTCTTCTTGTTGATCTTGTTCATCTTGTAGTTCTAAATCTCCTTCCTCTTCTTCTGTTTCTACTGCATGTTATGCTTTTTCAATTCCTTCTTCTTCTGCTGCTATCTGCCTCTTTTTCAGCTTATTCTTCTGTTATTTCTGCTTATTTTGCTTATTCTTCTATTATTTCTGCTTTTTCACTTATTCTTCTGTTTATTCTGCTTTCTCGGCCTATTCTTTTTCTATTTCTGCTTTTCCATCTAATTCTTCTGTTTTTTCTTCTTGTTCTTGTTCTTCTAGTTCTTCTTCTTCATCCGCTTTTCTACATTCCCTTCTTCTTCTTCTTTATCTCCTTCTGTTTCTTCTTCATTTTCTGCTTTTTCCAATCTTCTTATTCTACTGCTTCTGCTTTTCTTCAGCTTATTCTTCTGTTATTTGTGCCTTTTCATCTTATTCTTCTGTTTCTACTTCTTGTTCTTCTTGTTCTTCTAGTTCTCCTTGTACTTCTACATCCCCATCATCTTCTTCTTCATCTTCTTCTGTTTCTTCCGTATTGTCTGCATTTTCAATTACTTCATCGCTTTTTCTTCTGCTGCTGCTTCTTCATCTTATTCATGTGTTATTTCTGCTTTTTCGGCTTATTCTTCTGTAATTTCTGCATTTTCGTCTTATGCTTCGGTTATTTTCCTTTTTCGGCTTAATTTTCTGTTAGTTCTGCTTTTTCGTCTTATTCTTCGGGTTCTCCTTCTTGTTCTTCTTCTTCTTGTAGTTCTACATCTCCTTCTCCTTCTTCTTCTGTTTCTTCAGCATGTTATGCTTTTTCAATTACTTCTTCTTCTGCGGCTTCTTCTGAACCTTCCTCGGCTTATTCGTCTGTCATTTCTTCTTATTTTGCGTATCCTTCTGTAATTTCTGCTTTTTTGGCTTATTCTTCTGTTATTTCTGCTTTTTCGACCTATTCTTTTTCTATTTCTGCTTTTTCATCTAATTCTTTTGTTTCTTCTTCTTGTACTTCCTGTTCTTCTTGTTCCGCTTCTTCATCTGGTTGTTCTACATCTCCTTCTTCTGCTTCTTTATCTTCTTCTGCGTTTTCTGCATTTTCAATCACTTCTTCTCATGTGCGTTTTCATCTTATTCTTCTGTTTCTACTTCTTGTTCTTCTTCTTCTTCCAGTCCTTCTTGTTCTCCTTGTAGTTCTACATCCCCATCTTCTTCTTCTTCATCTTCTTCTGTTTCTTCCACATTTTCAATTACTTCATCTACTTCTTCTGCTGCTGCTGCTTCTTCAGCTTATTCATGTGTTATTTCTGCTTTCTCGGCTTATTCTTCAGTATTTTCTGCATTTTCCGCTTATACTTCTGTTATTTCTCCTTTTTCGGCTTAATCTTCTGTTATTTCTTCTATTTCGTCTTATTCTTCGGTTTTTACTTCTTGTTCTTCTTGTTGATCTTGTTCATCTTGTAGTTCTAAATCTCCTTCCTCTTCTTCTGTTTCTACTGCATGTTATGCTTTTTCAATTCCTTCTTCTTCTGCTGCTATCTGCCTCTTTTTCAGCTTATTCTTCTGTTATTTCTGCTTATTTTGCTTATTCTTCTGTTATTTCTGCTTTTTCACTTATTCTTCTGTTAATTCTGCTTTCTCGGCCTATTCTTTTTCTATTTCTGCTTTTTCATCTAATTCTTCTGTTTTTTCTTCTTCTTCTCGTTCTTCTAGTTCTTCTTCATCTGGTTGTTCTACATCTCCTTCTTCTGCTCCTTATTTGTCTTCTTCTGTATCTTCTGCGTTTTCTGCTTTTTCAATCACTTCTTCTCATGTGCGTTTTCATCTTATTCTTCTGTTTCTACTTCTTGTTCTTCTTCTTCTTCTAGTCCTTCTTGTTCTCCTTGTAGTTCTACATCCCCATCTTGTTCTTCTTCATCTTCTTCTTTTTCTTCCACATTTTCAATTACTTCATCTACTTCGTCTTCTGCTGCTGCTTCTTCAGCTTTTTCATGTGTTATTTCTGCTTTTTCGGCTTATTCTTCTGTAATTTCTGCATTTTCGGCTTATACTTCTGTTATTTCTCGTTTTTCGGCTTAATCTCTGTTACTTCTGCTTTTCGTCTTCTTCGGGTTCTACTTCTTGTTCTTCTTGTAGTTCTACATCTCTTCTTCTTCTTCTGTTTCTTCTGCATTTTATGCTTTTTCAATTACTTTTTCTTCTGTGGCTTCTTCAGATCCTTCTTCAGCTTATTCTTCTCTTATTTCTGCTTTTTCGGCCTATTCGTTTTCTATTTCTTTTTTTTTTTTTTTTTTTAGAAGCCATAATTTTTAATTTATTCAGAATTACTTTATTTGACAATATTAAAAATGAAATTGTCATGGAAAAAATTCACCGCATTGTTATAGGCCTTCTCAATTTATGTCTGTTATATTTTAGCAGATAGACAACCTTGAAAATAATACCCTACAATCGTTGCTTCCCCCAATGCCAGCTATCCTAAAGTACAGTTGTGTAAAATCTTACACATTTTTTGAACTCACATTTTTGACAAGGTCTTCATTAGATTTTGTAGAAACACATCTTAATTTATTTATAAGTAAGTTCAACTTCAATAACTATTTCAAAAATTAATTTCGTAGGGACTTAGCATATTAAATTGTTTGATTAAATGTATACATGAATTTAAACAAGACAAAACCAGAATTTAGAGGATTGTTTTATCAAACTGTCAAAACCTACCTGAGAATCTTAGGCTTATTTTTAAACTTACTCTTTAAAGGCTTAAACATTTCTGAAATCTATTTTTTTTTTTATAAATTTTATTGTTATATTCCCCATACAATTGCAGCCCCCCATTCTGACCCCAATCCCTCCCCTCCCGCCCCCGCCCCCCTAAAAGTGTCTCTGGTTCATAGTTTTTTGTTGATTTTGATTTTCACTTTCTTATAGTTATTCATTTTCCTGGTCCCTTATTTAAGTTTTCTAGATTCCTGCTATGAGTGAGACCATCCGGTATTTTTCTTTTTCTTTTGGCTTATTTCGCTGAGCATGATCCCTTCCAGCGCCATCCATGTTGCAGCAAATTGCATGTGTTTATCTTTTTTGAATGCTGAGTAATATTCCATGGTATATATGTACCACATCTTCTTGATCCAGTCATCTATTTTTGGGCATTTGGGTTGTTTCCAAAGCTTAGCTATTGTAAACAGTGCTGCTATAAACATAGGGGTGCAGGTGTTCTTTGGAATTGATGTTTCTGTGTCCTTTGGGTAAATACCTAGGAGTGGAATTGCTGGGTCATATGGAAGCTCTATGTTTAGTAGGTCCAGAAATCTCCACACAGCTTTCCACAGTGGTTGGACCAGTTTGCACTCCCACCAACAGTGCAGAAGAGTTCCTTTTTCTCCACACCCTCGCCAACATTTGTTGTTGCTAGTTTTTTTAATATGTGCCATTCTCACTGGTGTAAGATGGTATCTCATGGTAGTTTTGATTTGCATTTCCCTGATGACAAGTGATGTTGAACATTTTTTCATATGCCTGTTGGCCATTTGCATTTCCTCTTCAGAGAAGTTTCTTTTAAGCTCTTCTGCCCATTTTTTGACTGGATTATTTTCTTTGTTGTTGTTGAGACTCATCAGCTCTTTGCAGATTTTTGTGATCAGTCCTTTATCATTAGTGTTGGGTGCAAAAATGTTCTCCCAGTTGGTGGGGTTTCTCTTTGTTTTTGTTATTGTCTCTTTTGCTGTGCAAAAGCTCTTTAATTTGATATAGTCCCAGCTGTTTATCTTTGCCTTCACTATCACAGCTTTGGGTGATGTGTCTGTAAAGATGTCTTTGATGTGCAAATCACGTAGTGTTTCGCCTATATTTCCTTCTATATATTTTATGGTTTCAGGTCTTATGTCTAGTTCTTTAATCCATTTTGAGTTGATTTTTGTGTATGGTGTGAGGTGGTGGTCAAGCTTCATTCTTTTGCATGTAGCGACCCAGTTTTCCCAGCACCATTTATTGAACAAACTTTCTTTGCTCCAATGCATAGTCTTTGCTCCTTTGTCAAAGATTAGTTGACCATAAACCTGTGGGTTTATTTCTGGATTTTCTATTCGATTCCATTGGTCTGTATGTCTGTTCTTGTTCCAATACCATGCGGTTTTGATGATTATGGCTTTGTAGTATAGTTTGAAGTCTGGGAGTCTGATGCCTCCATTCCCTTCTTTTTTTTTCAGGAGAGCTTTGGCTATTCGGGGTTTTTTGTGATTCCATATGAATTTCATCAATAATTGTTCTATTTCTTTGAAGAATGACATTGAAATTTTGATTGGAATAGCATTGAATCTGTATATTGCTTTTGGAAGGATGGCCATTTTAATAATGTTTATTCTTCCAATCCATGAGCAGGGGATGTCTCTCCATTTCTTTGTGTCTTCTTCTATTTCTTTTAACAGTGTTTTATAGTTTTCTTTGTATAGGTCCTTTACCTCTTTTGTTAGATTTATTCCCAAATATTTGATTTTTTTTGTTTCAATAACAAAAGGGATGGTCTTTTTGATTTCTTCTTCTTCAGATTTATTGTTTGTGTATAGGAAGGCTACTGACTTTTGCGTGTTGATTTTGTATCCTGCCACTTTACTGAACTGATTGATGAGTTGAATTAGCTTTTCTGTGGAGTTTTTGGGGTTCTCTATGTATAATATCATATCGTCTGCAAATAGTGATAGTTTGACTTCTTCTTTTCCTATTTGGATTCCTTGGATGTCTTTCTCTTGTCTTATTGCCCTGGCTAGGACTTCCAGTATTATATTGAAAAGCAATGGTGAGAGTGGACATCCTTGTCTTGTTCCAGATCTTAATGGAATTGCTTTCAGCTTTTCACCATTGAGAATGATACTGGCTGTTGGCTTGTCATAGATGGCCTTTATGATGTTGAGGTATGTTCCTTGTATCCCAAGAATTTCAAGGGCTTTTATCATGAATGGGTGTTGCACTTTGTCGAAAGCTTTCTCAGCATCTATTGATATTATCATATGGTTTTTATATTTCTTTTTGTTGATGTGTTGGATAACGTTGATTGATTTTCGGATGTTAAACCATCCTTGTGCCCCTGGAATGAATCCAACTTGGTCGTGGTGAATTATCTTATGGATACATTGTTGGATTCTGATAGCTAAAATTTTATTGAGGATTTTTGCATCAGTGTTCATTAGGGAGATTGGCCTGTAGTTTTCCTTTTTTGTGTTGTCCTTGTTCGGTTTTGGTATTAGTGTAATGTTGGCTTCATAGAACGTGTTTGGTATTGTCCCTTCCTTCTCAATTTTTTGGAAGAGTTTGTGAAGGATAGGCACTAATTCGTCTCTGAATGTTTGGTAGAATTCATTTGTAAATCCATCAGGTCCTGGGCTTTTGTTTTTGGGGAGGTTTTTGATTACCATTTCAATTTCGCTAATTGTAATTGGTCTGTTTAGGTGTTCTATTTCTTCTTTATCTAGCTTTGGGTGATTGTAGAGTTGTAGGAATTTGTCCATCTCCTCTAGATTGTTAAACTTGTTTCCATATAACTGTTCATAGTAGTTACTGATTATTCTTTTGATTTCTGCTGTGTCCGTTGTGATTTCTCCTCTTTCATTGATGATCCTGTTTATTTGTGCTTTCTCCCTTTTTTCCTTTGTGAGCCTGGCTAGGGGTTTGTCTATTTTATTGATTTTTTCAAAGAACCAGCTCTTGGTTTCATTGATCTTTTGGATTGTTTTTTTAGTTTCAATTTCATTTATTTCTGCTTTGGTTTTTATTATTTCTTTTCTTCTACTGGTTTTGGGGTTTTTTTGTTGTTCTTTTTCTAGATCTTTGAGCTTCGAGATTAGGTTGTTTCTTTGCGTTCTTTCTTGTTTCTTGATGTGAGCTTCTATTGCTATATATTTTCCTCTTATTACTGCTTTTGCTGCATCCCATACATTTAGGATATTGGTGTCCTCCTTGTCGTTCAATTCAAAAATTTTTTTAATTTCTTCTTTGATCTCCTCATTAGTCCAATGGTCTTCCAGTAGTGTGGTTTTTAATCTCCATGAGGTAGGAAAGTTCCTTGCCTTCTTTTTATGGTTTATTTCTAGTTTGATGCCTTCATGGTCAGAAAAGATGGTTGATATGATTTCAATCTTGGTGTATCTGTTGATGTTTGTCTTGTGCCCCAGTATGTGATCGATCCTGGAGAATGATCCGTGTGCGCTTGAGAAAAATGTGTACTCCATTTTTTTGGGGTTTAGTGTTCTATAGATGTCTGTTAAGCCCAATTGCTCTAGGTCTTTATTTAGAGCTTTGGTTTCTTTACTTATTTTTTGTCTTGTTGATCTATCCATTGTTGATAGTGGTGTGTTGAAGTCTCCCACTACGTATGTGTTTTCTCTGATGTCTGTTTTCAGAGAGGACAACAGTTGTCTGATATATTTTGGTGCTCCTTCGTTTGGTGAGTATATGTTAATGAGTGTTATTTCTTCTTGAAGTATTGTCCCCTTGATCATAATGTAGTGACCATTGGGGTCTCTTTTTATCTTTTTGAGTTTGAAATCTGTTTTATCTGATATAAGTATAGCTGTTCCTGCTTTCTTTTTTGGTCCATTTGCTTGTAGGATTGTTTTCCATCCTTTAACTTTGAGCCTATTTTTATCTTTTGTAGCTAAATGTGTTTCCTGGAGACAGCAAAAGGTTGGGTTTTGTTTCTTAATCCAGGCTGCAACTCTGTGTCTTTTTATTGAAGAGTTTAGTCCATTTACATTTAGAGTTAATATTGATATGTTAACATCTGTATTTGCCATTGTGTTTGTCTTTCCTTTGATTTTATTTATTTATTCTTTTAATAACTTTTTTTTTTTTTTTGGCCTTCTTTCATTGTTATTCGTCGCTCTGAGGTTCTGGCTTTAGGACTCCTTGTAGTATTTTTTGGAGTGGGGGTTTAGTTGCAATGAAATTCCGGAGTTTCTGTTTGTCTGGGAAGGTCCATATTCTTTCTTCAAAGAGGAAGGAGAGCTTTGCGGGATAGAGTATTCTTGGTTGGCATCTGTTTTCTTGGAGTCTGTTGACTATGTCCCTCCACTCTCTCCTTGCCCGTAGTGTTTCTTCGGAGAAGTCTGATGTCAGCCTGATTGGTTTTCCTTTGAATGTTATCTGTTTCTTCCCTCTTGCCAGCTTCATTATTTTTTCCTTGTCCTGGATTCTTGGGAGCTTTACTATTATGTGTCTTGCTGTATTTTTCCTTTCGTCGTGGAAGTTTGGTGTTCTTCTTGCTTCTTGTATATCAATTTTCAGCTCCTTCTTCACATTTGGGAAGTTCTCTTCAATTATCTCTTTGAATATTTTCTCTGTTCCTACATCTCTCTCCTCTCCTTCTGGTATTCCTATAACTCTTATATTTCCTTTCCTCATGGAGTCAGATAGTTCCCGAAGTCTTTCTTCGTTCTTTTTCCTTCGTACTTCTCTTTCCTTTTCTGTTTTGGTTCTTTTTATTTCTGTGTCTTCAAGATTACTTATTCGTTCTTCCATTTCATCTATTCTGCTTTCATTGCTTTTCCCAGAATTCTTTAGTTCTTCCATTAATTCTTTGATCTCCTGCATTTCTTTTACTTCCCTCTTTAGGGACTCAATTTCTTTCTTCTGACCATTGTTTTCCCTCTCTAGGGATTCAATTGCATTCTTCTGATCGTTGATTATTTTTCCCTTATCATTGTTTTCCTTTATGACTTCTGTCAGTTTTTTAATCACGGCAATTTTAAATTCTCTTTCTGGAAGGCTCAGAAATTCTTCCAAGTTATTGTCGTTGCAATCTGGGGGCTGGCTTTCTTTTTGTGGTGTGCTTTTTCTCTGGAGAGTTGCTAGGTTGCGTGTGGTTCTTCTCCTCCCTACTGTCTGTTTTCTAATTTGCCGTATGCGTTGGGACACTGTGTTGTTGGGACTTGCCGGCATCTTGGGTGGGCTTCTCTGTTCCCCTCTGGTTCTTCCAGGAGTCATCTGTCAGTTTCAAGCAGCCTTTACTGGAGAAAGGTCCCTGTTCTAAAATGCCGATGTGGGGACACACTCCCCTGTGCGCCTGGTCTGCCCCGGCGGTGGGTTCCTGCTCCCCTCTGGGCTTGGACTGCAGGCCAGAGGGGGTCTGGCGTAGGCGAACTTCCCCCGCTCACCTCTGGCTCCTGAGGAAGCCTTCTGCAGGTAGTCTTTATTGAAGAAATGTCCCTGTTCTAAAATGGTGATGTGGGACACACTCCCTGCGCTTCTGGTCTCAGGCACACTCTTCTGCGCGCCTGGTCTGCCCCGGCTGTGGGTGCTCGCTCTCCCTGTGGGCTCAGACTACTTGTTCGGAAGGGGCCCGGTGTGGGCTAACTCCCCAGCTGGCCACTAGCTCCTTCAGTAGCCTGTGCTGGGGTCAAGTCGCTAGGTGGCGCCAGAGATTTCTCCTAGAGCCCTTGGGGAGCTGATTTTCCACCCCGTGGGACAGGGAGCAGAGCAGGGATGGTAGGGTACACCTCAACGGCTTTGGGGTGCTGTGTCTGCCTTGTGCCCCACCGTCGTGGGGAACCCACGCCCCTAATTTCGTGCCCCGGTCTCAGTTCCAAAGCCCTCAGTTCCAGGACGCGGGCTGTAGCCCAGATCAGTGGCGCGGGAATGGCGCCTTTGAATCCCGCTCCCCTGCCTGGGCGCCTTGTTCCTGCTCACTCAGGGAGGGCCTCCGCCCGGGTCTCAGTTCCACAGCCCTCAGTTCCAGGACGCGGGCTGTAGCCCAGATCAGTGGCGCGGGAATGGCGCCTTTTGAATCCCGCTCCCCTGCCTGGGCGCCTTGTTCCTGCTCACTCATGGAGGGCCTCCGCCGTCTCCCCGCAAGCCTAGGTCGCAGGCGCAGGGCCCTGGGCAGCTGCAATCCGAGCGCCGCTTTCGCGCAAGCTTACCGGGCGGCCGGGGCTGTGTGCTGGTGCTGGTCTCCTCCTGGGGGGTGGGGCTCTCTCTTTAATGGCGCCTGGAGCTCACCTCTGCGGCGGATCCTGCAGGGTTCGTCTCAGCTCCCGTTCACGGGGTGTGGTGGCTGCAATAGTTCCTTTCCACTCACAGTCCCACTTGCTGCGTCCGTTTTTCTTGTTGGCCGTTTTCGTTTGTTGTTTCCCTCCTCTCTGCCGGTCGGAGAGTGCCGCCTCTGTGGGCGGGGGAGGGGAGCAGGGTTCTGCGCTTCCCTCCCTTCTCGTCCTCTTTTATGGCAACTTTCTTCTTCGGGCAGTTTGCTGGAGTCGTCCGTTTATCTTCCGTGTCCCATTTCTCACTGGGACCTGCCGCTTTTCCTCCCTATTAACTTTTTTTAATGGGAGATCTTACTCGCAGCGTCTCCTCGCCGCCATGTTGCTCCGCCCCCAGCCCCTGTTTCTACTTCTTGTTCTTCTTCTTCTTCCAGTCCTTCTTGTTCTCCTTGTAGTTCTACATCCCCATCTTGTTCTTCTTCATCTTCTTCTGTTTCTTCCACATTTTCAATTACTTCATCTACTTCTTCTTCTGCTGCTGCTTCTTCAGCTTTTTCATGTGTTATTTCTGCTTTTTCAGCTTATTCTTCTGTAATTTCTGCATTTTCGGCTTATACTTCTTTTATTTCTCGTTTTTCGGCTTAATCTCTGTTATTTATGCTTTTCGTCTTCTTCGGGTTCTACTTCTTGTTCTTCTTGTAGTTCTACATCTCTTCTTCTTCTTCTGTTTCTTCTGCATTTTATGCTTTTTCAATTACTTTTTCTTCTGTGGCTTCTTCAGATCCTTCTTCAGCTTATTCTTCTGTTATTTCTGCTTTTTTTTGGTATTCTTCTGTTATTTCTGCTTTTTCGGCTTATTCTTCTCTTATTTCTGCTTTTTAGGCCTATTCGTTTTCTATTTCTGCTTTTTCATCTAATTCTTCTGTTTCTTCTCTTGTTCTTCTAGTTCTTCTTCATCGGGTTGTTCTACATTCCTTCTTCTTCTTCTTTATCTTCTTCTGTTTCTTCTGCTTTTTCTGCTTTTCCAAATATTTCTTATTCTACTTCTTCTGCTTTTCTTCAGCTTATTCTTCTGTGATTTCTGCGTTTTCATCTTATTTTTCTGTTTCTAATTCTTGTTCTTTTTGTTCTTCTAGTTCCTCTTGTTCGTCTTGTAGTTCTACATCCCCTTCTTCTTCTTCTTCTTCTTCATCTTCTTCTGTATCTTCTGCAATTTCTGCTTTATCAATTACTTCAACTTCTTCTGTTTCTTCTGCTTCTTCTTCAGCTTATTCAAGTGTTATTCTGCCTTTTCAGCTCATTCTTCTGTAATTTCTGCTTTTTCATCTAATTCTTCTGTGTCTTCTTCTTGTTCTTATTCTTCTACTTCTTCTTGTTCTTCTTGTAGTTCTACATACCCTTCTTGGTCTTCTTTATCTTCTTCTGTTTCTTCTGCTTTTTCTGCTTTGTAAATCACTTCTTCTTCTGCTTCTTCTACTCCTTCTTCAGCTTATTCTTCTGTTATTTGTGAGTTTCCATGTTAGTCTTCTGTTTGTTCTTCTTGTTCTTCTAGGTCTTCTTGTTCTCCTTGTAGTTCTACATCCCCATCATCTTCTTCATCTTCTTCTGTTTCTTCCGCATTATCTTCATTTTCAATTACTTCATCGATTCGTCTTCTTCTGCTGCTTCTTCATCTTTTTCATGTGTTATTTCTGCTATTTCGGCTTATTCTTCTGTAATTTCTGCATTTTCGTCTTATACTTCGGTTATTTTCCTTTTTCGGCTTAATCTTCTGTTAGTTCTGCTTTTTCGTCTTATTCTTCGGGTTCTCCTTCTTGTTCTTCTTCTTCTTGTAGTTCTACATCTCCTTCTCCTTCTTCTTCTGTTTCTTCAGCATGTTATGCTTTTTCAATTACTTCTTCTGCGGCTTCTTCAGATCCTACTTCAGCTTATTCTTCTGTTATTTCTGCTTATTTTGCGTATTCTTCTGGTATTTCTGCCTTTTCGGCTTATTCTTCTCTTATTTCTGCTTTTTTGGCCTATTCTTTTTCTATTTCTGCTTTTTCATCTAATTCTTCTGTTTCTTCTCTCGTTCTTCTTGTTTATCTAGTTCTGCTTCTTCATCTGGTTGTTCTACATCTCCTTCTTCTTCTTCTTCTTTATCTTCTTCTGTTTCTTCTGCATTTTCTGCTTTTTCAAATACTTCTTCTTATTCTACTTCTTCTGCATTCCTTCAGCTAATTCTTCTGTTATTTCTGCGTTTTCATCTTATTCATCGGTTTCTACGTCTTGTTCTCCTTGTTCCTCTACTTCTTATTGTTTTTCTTGTATTCTACATCCCCTTCTTCTTCTGAATCTTCTGCAATTTCTGCTTTTTCAATTACTTGATCTTATTCTGCTTCTTCTGCTTCTTCTTCAGCTTATTCAAGTGTTAATTTGCTTTTCTACTTATTCTTCTGTAATTTCTGCCTTTTCATCTAATTCTTTTGAGTCTTCTTCTTGTTCTTCTTGTTCTTCTACTTCTTCTTGTTCTTCTTGTAGTTCTACATACCCTTTCTCATCTTCTTCATCTTCTTCTGTTTCTTCTGCATTTTCTGACTTTTCAATTACTTCTCCTTCTGCTTCTTCTACTTCTTCTTCAGTTTATTCTTCTGTGATTTGTGCGTTTTCATCTTAGTCTTCTGTTTCTACTTCTTGTTCTTCTTCTTCTTCTTCTAATTCTCTTGTTCTCCTTGTAGTTCTACATCCCCATCTTCTTCTTCATCTTCTTCTGTTTCTTCCGCATTATCTGTATTTTCAATTACTTCATCGATTCGTCTTCTTCTGCTGCTTCTTCATCTTTTTCATGTGTTATTTCTGCTATTTCGGCTTATTCTTCTGTAATTTCTGCATTTTCGACTTATACTTCTGTTATTTCTCCTTTGTCGGCTTAATCTCTGTTATTTCTGCTTTTTCGTCTTATTCGTCGGGTTCTACTTCTTGTTCTTCTTGTTCTTCTTGTAGTTCTACATCTCCCTCTCCTTCTTCTTCTGTTTCTTCTGCATGTTATGCTTTTTCAAACACTTCTTCTTATTCTACGTCTTCGGCTTTTCTTCAGCTTATTCTTCTGTTATTTCTGCGTTTTCATGTTATTCTTCTGTTACTACTTCTTGTTCTTCTGTTCCTCTAGTTCTTCTTGTTCTTCTTGTAGTTCTACATCCCTTCTTCTTCTTCTTCTTCTTCTTCTTCTTCTTCTTCTTCTTCTTCTTCTTCTTCTTCTTCTTCTTCTTCTTCTTCTTCTTCTTCTTCTTCTTCTTCTTCTTCATCTTCTTCTGTATCTTCTGCAATTTCTGCTTTTTCAATTACTTCATCTTCTATTGCTTCTTCTGCTTCTTCTTCAGCGTATTCCAGTGTTATTCTGCTTTTTCGGCTTCTTCTTCTGTAATTTCTGCTTTTTCATCTCATTCTTCTGTGTCTTCTTCTTGTTCTTCTACTTTTTCTTGTTCTTCTTGTAGTTCTACATCCCCTTCTTTGTCTTCTTCATCTTCTTCTGTTTCTTCTGCGTTTTCTGCTTTTTCAATCACTTCTTATCCTTCTGCTTCTTCTACTTCTTCTTCATCTTATTCTGTTTTTTTGTGCGTTTTCATCTTATTCTTCTGTTTCTAATTCTTGTTCTTCTTGTTCTTCTAGTCCTTTTGGTTCTCCTTGTAGATCTACATCCCCATCTTCTTCATCTTCTTCTGTTTCTTCCGCATTTTCAATGACTTCATCTACTTCTTCTTCTTCTGCTTCTTCTTCAGCTTATTCATGTCTTATTTTTGCTTTTTCGGCTTATTTTTCCGTATTTTCTGTATTTTCGGCTTAAACTTCTTGATTTCTGCTTTTTCGGCTTAATCTTCTGTTATTTCTGCTTTTCGTCTTATTCTTTGGTTTCTACTTCTTGTTCTTCTTCTTCATCTTGTTCTTCTTGTAGTTCTACATCTCCTTCTTCTTCTTCTGTTTCTACTGCATGTTATGCTTTTTCAATTACTTCTTCTTCTGCTACTTCTTCTGCCTCTCCTTCAGCTTATTCTTCTGTTATTTCTGCTTATTTTGCTTCTTCTTCTGTTATTTCTGCTTTTCGGCTTATTCTTCTGTTATTTCTGCTTTGTCGGCCTATTCTATTTCTATTTCTGCTTTTCCATCTAATTCTTCTGTTTTTTCTTCTTGTTCTTGTTCTTCTAGTTCTTCTTCTTCATCCGCTTTTCTACATTCCCTTCTTCTTCTTCTTTATCTCCTTCTGTTTCTTCTTCATTTTCTTCTTTTTCAAATCTTCTTATTCTACTGCTTCTGCTTTTCTTCAGCTTATTCTTCTGTTATTTGTGCCTTTTCATCTTATTCTTCTGTTTCTACTTCTTGTTCTTCTTGTTCTTCTAGTTCTCCTTGTACTTCTACATCCCCATCATCTTCTTCTTCATCTTCTTCTGTTTCTTTCTTATTGTCTGCATTTTCAATTACTTCATCGCTTCTTCTTCTGCTGCTGCTTCTTCATCTTATTCATGTGTTATTTCTGCTTTTTCGGCTTATTCTTCTGTAATTTCTGCATTTTCGTCTTATGCTTCGGTTATTTTCCTTTGTCGGCTTAATTTTCTGTTAGTTCTGCTTTTTCGTCTTATTCTTCGGGTTCTCCTTCTTGTTCTTCTTCTTCTTCTTGTAGTTCTACATCTCCTTCTCCTTCTTCTTCTGTTTCTTCTGCATGTTATGCTTTTTCAATTACTTCTTCTTCTGCGGCTTCTTCTGAACCTTCCTCGGCTTATTCGTCTGTCATTTCTTCTTAATTTGCGTATCCTTCTGTAATTTCTGCTTTTTTGGCTTATTCTTCTGTTATTTCTGCTTTTTCGACCTATTCTTTTTCTATTTCTGCTTTTTCATCTAATTCTTTTGTTTCTTCTTCTTGTACTTCCTGTTCTTCTTGTTCCGCTTCTTCATCTGGTTGTTCTACATCTCCTTCTTCTGCTTCTTTATCTTCTTCTGCGTTTTCTGCATTTTCAATCACTTCTTCTCATGTGCGTTTTCATCTTATTCTCCTGTTTCTACTTCTTGTTCTTCTTCTTCTTCCAGTCCTTCTTGTTCTCCTTGTAGTTCTACATCCCCATCTTCTTCTTCTTCATCTTCTTCTGTTTCTTCCACATTTTCAATTACTTCATCTACTTCTTCTGCTGCTGCTGCTTCTTCAGCTTATTCATGTGTTATTTCTGCTTTTTCGGCTTATTCTTCAGTATTTTCTGCATTTTCCGCTTATACTTCTGTTATTTCTCCTTTTTCGGCTTAATCTTCTGTTATTTCTTGTATTTCGTCTTATTCTTCGGTTTTTACTTCTTGTTCTTCTTGTTGATCTTGTTCTTCTTGTAGTTCTACATCTCCTTCCTCTTCTTCTGTTTCTACTGCATGTTATGCTTTTTCAATTCCTTCTTCTTCTGCTGCTACTTCTGCCTCTTTTTCAGCTTATTCTTCTGTTATTTCTGCTTATTTTGCTTATTCTTCTGTTATTTCTGCTTTTTCACTTATTCTTCTGTTAATTCTGCTTTCTCGGCCTATTCTTTTTCTATTTCTGCTTTTTCATCTAATTCTTCTGTTTTTTCTTCTTCTTCTCGTTCCTCTAGTTCTTCTTCATCTTGTTGTTCTACATCTCCTTCTTCTGCTCCTTATTTGTCTTCTTCTGTATCTTCTGCGTTTTCTGCTTTTTCCATCACTTCCTCTCATGTGCATTTTCATCTTATTCTTCTGTTTCTACTTCTTGTTCTTCTTCTTCTTCTAGTCCTTCTTGTTCTACTTGTAGTTCTACATCCCCATCTTATTCTTCTTCATCTTCTTCTGTTTCTTCCACATTTTCAATTACTTCATCTACTTCTTCTGCTGCTGCTGCTTCTTCATCTTTTTCATGTGTTATTTCTGCTTTTTCGGCTTATTCTTCTGTAATTTCTGCATTTTCGGCTTATACTTCTGTTATTTCTCGTTTTTCGGCTTAATCTCTGATACTTCTGCTTTTCGTCTTCTTCGGGTTCTACTTCTTGTTCTTCTTGTAGTTCTGCATCTCTTCTTCTTCTTCTGTTTCTTCTGCATTTCATGCTTTTTCAATTACTTTTTCTTCTGTGGCTTCTTCAGATCCTTCTTCAGCTTATTCTTCTGTTATTTCTGCTTTTTTTGGTATTCTTTTGTTATTTCTGCTTTTTCGGCTTATTCTTCCCTTATTTCTGCTTTTTCGGCCTATTCGTTTTCTATTTCTGCTTTTTCATCTAATTCTTCTGTTTCTTCTCTTGTTCTTCTAGTTCTTCTTCATCGGGTTGTTCTACATTCCTTCTTCTTCTTCTTCTTTATTTTCTTCTGTTTCTTCTGCATTTTCTGCTTTTCCAAATATTTCTTATTCTACTTCTGCTTTTCTTCAGCTTATTCTTCTGTGATTTCTGCGTTTTCATCTCATTTTTCTGTTTCTCATTCTTTTTCTTCTTGTTCTAGTTCCTCTTGTTCGTCTTGTAGTTCTACATCCCCTTCTTCTTCTTCTTCTTCATCTTCTTCTGTATCTTCTGCAATTTCCGCTTTTTCATCTAATTCTTCTGTGTCTTCTTCTTGTTCTTCTTCTTCTACTTCTTCTTGTTCTTCTTGTAGTTCTACATACCCTTCTTGGTCTTCTTTATCTTCTTCGGTTTCTTCTGCTTTTTCTGCTTTTTAAATCACTTCTTCTTCTGCTTCTTCTACTCCTTCTTCAGCTTATTCTTCTGTTATTTGTGAGTTTCCATGTTAGTCTTCTGTTTGTTCTTCTTGTTCTTCTAGGTCTTCTTGTTCTCCTTGTAGTTCTACATCCCCATCTTCTTCTTCATCTTCTTCTGTTTCTTCCGCATTATCTTCATTTTCAATTACTTCATCGATTCGTCTTCTTCTGCTGCTTCTTCATCTTTTTCATGTGTTATTTCTGCTATTTCGGCTTATTCTTCTGTAATTTCTGCATTTTCGTCTTATACTTCGGTTATTTTCCTTTTTCGGCTTAATCTTCTGTTAGTTCTGCTTTTTCGTCTTATTCTTCGGGTTCTCCTTCTTGTTCTTCTTCTTCTTGTAGTTCTACATCTCCTTCTCCTTCTTCTTCTGTTTCTTCAGCATGTTATGCTTTTTCAATTACTTCTTCTGCGGCTTCTTCAGATCCTACTTCAGCTTATTCTTCTGTTATTTCTGCTTATTTTGCGTATTCTTCTGGTATTTCTGCCTTTTCGGCTTATTCTTCTCTTATTTCTGCTTTTTTGGCCTATTCTTTTTCCATTTCTGCTTTTTCATCTAATTCTTCTGTTTCTTCTCTCGTTCTTCTTGTTTATCTAGTTCTGCTTCTTCATCTGGTTGTTCTACATCTCCTTCTTCTTCTTCTTCTTTATCTTCTTCTGTTTCTTCTGCATTTTCTGCTTTTTCAAATACTTCTTCTTATTCTACTTCTTCTGCATTCCTTCAGCTAATTCTTCTGTTATTTCTGCGTTTTCATCTTATTCATCGGTTTCTACGTCTTGTTCTCCTTGTTCCTCTACTTCTTATTGTTTTTCTTGTATTCTACATCCCCTTCTTCTTCTGTATCTTCTGCAATTTCTGCTTTTTCAATTACTTGATCTTATTCTGCTTCTTCTTCAGCTTATTCAAGTGTTAATTTGCTTTTCTACTTATTCTTCTGTAATTTCTGCCTTTTCATCTAATTCTTTTGAGTCTTCTTCTTGTTCTTCTTGTTCTTCTACTTCTTCTTGTTCTTCTTGTAGTTCTACATACCCTTTCTCATCTTCATCTTCTTCTGTTTCTTCTGCATTTTCTGATTTTTCAATTACTTCTCCTTCTGCTTCTTCTACTTCTTCTTCAGCTTATTCTTCTGTGATTTGTGCGTTTTCATCTTAGTCTTCTGTTTCTACTTCTTGTTCTTCTTCTTCTTCTAATTCTCTTGTTCTCCTTGTAGTTCTACATCCCCATCTTCTTCTTCATCTTCTTCTGTTTCTTCCGCATTATCTGTATTTTCAATTACTTCATCGATTCGTCTTCTTCTGCTGCTTCTTCATCTTTTTCATGTGTTATTTCTGCTATTTCGGCTTATTCTTCTGTAATTTCTGCATTTTCGGCTTATACTTCGGTTATTTTCCTTTTTCGGCTTAATCTTCTGTTAATTCTGCTTTTTCGTCTTATTCTTTGGGTTCTCCTTCTTGTTCTTCTTCTTCTTGTAGTTCTACATATCCTTCTCCTTCTTCTTCTGTTTCTTCAGCATGTTATGCTTTTTCAATTACTTCTTCTGCGGCTTCTTCAGATCCTACTTCAGCTTATTCTTCTGTTATTTCTGCTTATTTTGCGTATTCTTCTGGTATTTCTGCCTTTTCGGCTTATTCTTCCCTTATTTCTGCTTTTTCGGCCTATTCGTTTTCTATTTCTGCTTTTTCATCTAATTCTTCTGTTTCTTCTCTTGTTCTTCTAGTTCTTCTTCATCGGGTTTTTCTCCATTCCTTCTTCTTCTTCTTCTTCTTTATTTTCTTCTGTTTCTTCTGCATTTTCTGCTTTTCCAAATATTTCTTATTCTACTTCTGCTTTTCTTCAGCTTATTCTTCTGTGATTTCTGCGTTTTCATCTCATTGTTCTGTTTCTCATTCTTGTTCTTCTTGTTCTAGTTCCTCTTGTTCGTCTTGTAGTTCTACATCCCCTTCTTCTTCCTCTTCTTCTTCATCTTCTTCTGTATCTTCTGCAATTTCTGCTTTATCAATTACTTCAACTTCTTCTGTTTCTTCTGCTTCTTCTTCAGCTTATTCAAGTGTTATTCTGCCTTTTCAGCTCATTCTTCTGTAATTTCTGCTTTTTCATCTAATTCTTCTGTGTCTTCTTCTTGTTCTTCTTCTTCTACTTCTTCTTGTTCTTCTTGCAGTTCTACATACGCTCCTTGGTCTTCTTTATCTTCTTCTGTTTCTTCTGCTTTTTCTGCTTTGTAAATCACTTCTTCTGCTTCTTCTACTCCTTCTTCAGCTTATTCTTCTGTTATTTGTGAGTTTCCATGTTAGTCTTCTGTTTGTTCTTCTTGTTCTTCTAGGTCTTCTTGTTCTCCTTGTAGTTCTACATCCCCATCTTCTTCTTCATCTTCTTCTGTTTCTTCCGCATTATCTTCATTTTCAATTACTTCATCGATTCGTCTTCTTCTGCTGCTTCTTCATCTTTTTCATGTGTTATTTCTGCTATTTCGGCTTATTCTTCTGTAATTTCTGCATTTTCGTCTTATACTTCGGTTATTTTCCTTTTTCGGCTTAATCTTCTGTTAGTTCTGCTTTTTCGTCTTATTCTTCGGGTTCTCCTTCTTGTTCTTCTTCTTCTTGTAGTTCTACATCTCCTTCTCCTTCTTCTTCTGTTTCTTCAGCATGTTATGCTTTTTCAATTACTTCTTCTGCGTCTTCTTCAGATCCTACTACAGCTTATTCTTCTGTTATTTCTGCTTATTTTGCGTATTCTTCTGGTATTTCTGCCTTTTCGGCTTATTCTTCTCTTATTTCTGCTTTTTTGGCCTATTCTTTTTCTATTTCTGCTTTTTCATCTAATTCTTCTGTTTCTTCTCTCGTTCTTCTTGTTTATCTAGTTCTGCTTCTTCATCTGGTTGTTCTACATCTCCTTCTTCTTCTTCTTCTTTATCTTCTTCTGTTTCTTCTGCATTTTCTGCTTTTTCAAATACTTCTTCTTATTCTACTTCTTCTGCATTCCTTCAGCTAATTCTTCTGTTATTTCTGCTTTTTCATCTTATTCATCGGTTTCTACGTCTTGTTCTCCTTGTTCCTCTACTTCTTATTGTTTTTCTTGTATTCTACATCCCCTTCTTCTTCTGAATCTTCTGCAATTTCTGCTTTTTCAATTACTTGATCTTATTCTGCTTCTTCTGCTTCTTCTTCAGCTTATTCAAGTGTTAATTTGCTTTTCTACTTATTCTTCTGTAATTTCTGCCTTTTCATCTAATTCTTTTGAGTCTTCTTCTTGTTCTTCTTGTTCTTCTACTTCTTCTTGTTCTTCTTGTAGTTCTACATACCCTTTCTCATCTTCTTCATCTTCTTCTGTTTCTTCTGCATTTTCTGACTTTTCAATTACTTCTCCTTCTGCTTCTTCTACTTCTTCTTCAGCTTATTCTTCTGTGATTTGTGCGTTTTCATCTTAGTCTTCTGTTTCTACTTCTTGTTCTTCTTCTTCTTCTTCTAATTATCTTGTTCTCCTTGTAGTTCTACATCCCCATCTTCTACTTCATCTTCTTCTGTTTCTTCCGCATTATCTGTATTTTTAATTACTTCATCGATTCGTCTTCTTCTGCTGCTTCTTCATCTTTTTCATGTGTTATTTCTGCTATTTCGGCTTATTCTTCTGTAATTTCTGCATTTTCGGCTTATACTTCTGTTATTTCTCCTTTGTCGGCTTAATCTCTGTTATTTCTGCTTTTTCGTCTTATTCGTCGGGTTCTACTTCTTGTTCTTCTTGTTCTTCTTGTAGTTCTACATCTCCCTCTCCTTCTTCTTCTGTTTCTTCTGCATGTTATGCTTTTTCAAACACTTCTTCTTATTCTACGTCTTCGGCTTTTCTTCAGCTTATTCTTCTGTTATTTCTGCGTTTTCATGTTATTCTTCTGTTACTACTTCTTGTTCTTCTGTTCCTCTAGTTCTTCTTGTTCTTCTTGTAGTTCTACATCCCTTCTTCCTCTTCTTCTTCTTCTTCTTCTTCTTCTTCTTCTTCTTCTTCTTCTTCTTCTTCTTCTTCTTCTTCTTCTTCTTCTTCTTCTTCTTCTTCTTCTTCTTCAACTTCTTCTTCTTCTTCTTCTTCTTCTTCATCTTCTTCTGTATCTTCTGCAATTTCTGCTTTTTCAATTACTTCATCTTCTATTGCTTCTTCTGCTTCTTCTTCAGCGTATTCCAGTGTTATTCTGCTTTTTCGGCTTCTTCTTCTGTAATTTCTGCTTTTTCATCTAATTCTTCTGTGTCTTCTTCTTGTTCTTCTACTTTTTCTTGTTCTTCTTGTAGTTCTACATCCCCTTCTTTGTCTTCTTCATCTTCTTCTGTTTCTTCTGCGTTTTCTGCTTTTTCAATCACTTCTTATCCTTCTGCTTCTTCTACTTCTTCTTCATCTTATTCTGTATTTTTGTGCGTTTTCATCTTATTCTTCTGTTTCTAATTCTTGTTCTTCTTGTTCTTCTAGTCCTTTTGGTTCTCCTTGTAGATCTACATCCCCATCTTCTTCATCTTCTTCTGTTTCTTCTGCATTTTCAATGACTTCATCTACTTCTTCTTCTTCTGCTTCTTCTTCAGCTTATTTATGTCTTATTTTTGCTTTTTCGGCTTATTCTTCCGTATTTTCTGCATTTTCGGCTTAAACTTCTTTATTTCTGCTTTTTCGGCTTAATCTTCTGTTATTTCTGCTTTTCGTCTTATTCTTTGGTTTCTACTTCTTGTTCTTCTTCTTTATCTTGTTCTTCTTGTAGTTCTACATCTCCTTCTTCTTCTGTTTCTACTGCATGTTATGCTTTTTCAATTACTTCTTCTTCTGCTACTTCTTCTGCCTCTCCTTCAGCTTATTCTTCTGTTATTTCTGCTTATTTTGCTTCTTCTTCTGTTATTTCTGCTTTTCGGCTTATTCTTCTGTTATTTCTGCTTTGTCGGCCTATTCTTTTTCTATTTCTGCTTTTCCATCTAATTCTTCTGTTTTTTCTTCTTGTTCTTGTTCTTCTAGTTCTTCTTCTTCATCCGCTTTTCTACATTCCCTTCTTCTTCTTCTTTATCTCCTTCTGTTTCTTCTTCATTTTCTGCTTTTTCCAATCTTCTTATTCTACATCTTCTGCTTTTCTTCAGCTTATTCTTCTGTTATTTGTGCCTTTTCATCTTATTCTTCTGTTTCTACTTCTTGTTCTTCTTGTTCTTCTAGTTCTCCTTGTACTTCTACATCCCCATCATCTTCTTCTTCATCTTCTTCTGTTTCTTCCGTATTGTCTGCATTTTCAATTACTTCATCGCTTCTTCTTCTGCTGCTGCTTCTTCATCTTATTCATGTGTTATTTCTGCTTTTTCGGCTTATTCTTCTGTAATTTCTGCATTTTCGTCTTATGCTTCGGTTATTTTCCTTTGTCGGCTTAATTTTCTGTTAGTTCTGCTTTTTCGTCTTATTCTTCGGGTTCTCCTTCTTGTTCTTCTTCTTCTTCTTGTAGTTCTACATCTGCTTCTCCTTCTTCTTCTGTTTCTTCAGCATGTGATGCTTTTTCAATTACTTCTTCTTCTACGGCTTCTTCTGAACCTTCCTCGGCTTATTCGTCTGTCATTTCTTCTTATTTTGCGTATCCTTCTGTAATTTCTGCTTTTTTGGCTTATTCTTCTGTTATTTCTGCTTTTTCGACCTATTCTTTTTCTATTTCTGCTTTTTCATCTAATTCTTTTGTTTCTTCTTCTTGTACTTCCTGTTCTTCTTGTTCCGCTTCTTCATCTGGTTGTTCTACATCTCCTTCTTCTGCTTCTTTATCTTCTTCTGCGTTTTCTGCATTTTCAATCACTTCTTCTCATGTGCGTTTTCATCTTATTCTTCTGTTTCTACTTCTTGTTCTTCTTCTTCTTCTTCCAGTCCTTCTTGTTCTCCTTGTAGTTCTACATCCCCATCTTCTTCTTCTTCATCTTCTTCTGTTTCTTCCACATTTTCAATTACTTCATCTACTTCTGCTGCTGCTGCTTCTTCAGCTTATTCATGTGTAATTTCTGCTTTTTCGGCTTATTCTTCAGTATTTTCTGCATTTTCCGCTTATACTTCTGTTATTTATCCTTTTTCGGCTTAATCTTCTGTTATTTCTTCTATTTCGTCTTATTCTTCGGTTTTTACTTCTTGTTCTTCTTGTTGATCTTGTTCTTCTTGTAGTTCTACATCTCCTTCCTCTTCTTCTGTTTCTACTGCATGTTATGCTTTTTCAATTCCTTCTTCTTCTGATGCTACTTCTGCCTCTTTTTCAGCTTATTCTTCTGTTATTTCTGCTTATTTTGCTTATTCTTCTGTTATTTCTGCTTTTTCACTTATTCTTCTGTTGTTTCTGCTTTCTCGGCCTATTCTTTTTCTATTTCTGCTTTTTCATCTAATTCTTCTGTTTTTTCTTCTTCTCGTTCTTCTAGTTCTTCTTCACCTGGTTGTTATACACCTCCTTCTTCTGCTCCTTATTTGTCTTCTTCTGTATCTTCTGCGTTTTCTGCTTTTTCAATCACTTCTTCTCATGTGCGTTTTCATCTTATTCTTCTGTATCTACTTCTTTTTTTTTTTATAAATTTTATTGTTATATTCCCCATACAATTGAACCCCCCCATTCTGACCCCAATCCCTCCCCTCCCGCCCCCGCCCCCCTAAAAGTGTCTCTGGTTCATAGTTTTTTGTTGATTTTGATTTTCACTTTCTTATAGTTATTCATTTTCCTGGTCCCTTATTTAAGTTTTCTAGATTCCTGCTATGAGTGAGACCATCCGGTATTTTTCTTTTTCTTTTTGGCTTATTTCGCTGAGCATGATCCCTTCCAGCGCCATCCATGTTGCAGCAAATTGCATGTGTTTATCTTTTTTGAATGCTGAGTAATATTCCATGGTATATATGTACCACATCTTCTTGATCCAGTCATCTATTTTTGGGCATTTGGGTTGTTTCCAAAGCTTAGCTATTGTAAACAGTGCTGCTATAAACATAGGGGTGCAGGTGTTCTTTGGAATTGATGTTTCTGTGTCCTTTGGGTAAATACCTAGGAGTGGAATTGCTGGGTCATATGGAAGCTCTATGTTTAGTAGGTCCAGAAATCTCCACACAGCTTTCCACAGTGGTTGGACCAGTTTGCACTCCCACCAACAGTGCAGAAGAGTTCCTTTTTCTCCACACCCTCGCCAACATTTGTTGTTGCTAGTTTTTTTAATATGTGCCATTCTCACTGGTGTAAGATGGTATCTCATGGTAGTTTTGATTTGCATTTCCCTGATGACAAGTGATGTTGAACATTTTTTCATATGCCTGTTGGCCATTTGCATTTCCTCTTCAGAGAAGTTTCTTTTAAGCTCTTCTGCCCATTTTTTGACTGGATTATTTTCTTTGTTGTTGTTGAGTCTCATCAGCTCTTTGCAGATTTTTGTGATCAGTCCTTTATCATTAGTGTTGGGTGCAAAAATGTTCTCCCAGTTGGTGGGGTTTCTCTTTGTTTTTGTTATTGTCTCTTTTGCTGTGCAAAAGCTCTTTAATTTGATATAGTCCCAGCTGTTTATCTTTGCCTTCACTATCACTGCTTTGGGTGATGTGTCTGTAAAGATGTCTTTGATGTGCAAATCACGTAGTGTTTCGCCTATATTTCCTTCTATATATTTTATGGTTTCAGGTCTTATGTCTAGTTCTTTAATCCATTTTGAGTTGATTTTTGTGTATGGTGTGAGGTGGTGGTCAAGCTTCATTCTTTTGCATGTAGCGACCCAGTTTTCCCAGCACCATTTATTGAACAAACTTTCTTTGCTCCAATGCATAGTCTTTGCTCCTTTGTCAAAGATTAGTTGACCATAAACCTGTGGGTTTATTTCTGGATTTTCTATTCGATTCCATTGGTCTGTATGTCTGTTCTTGTTCCAATACCATGCAGTTTTGATGATTATGGCTTTGTAGTATAGTTTGAAGTCTGGGAGTCTGATGCCTCCATTCCCTTCTTTTTTTTTCAGGAGAGCTTTGGCTATTCGGGGTTTTTTGTGATTCCATATGAATTTCATCAATAATTGTTCTATTTCTTTGAAGAATAACATTGAAATTTTGATTGGAATAGCATTGAATCTGTATATTGCTTTTGGAAGGATGGCCATTTTAATAATGTTTATTCTTCCAATCCATGAGCAGGGGATGTCTCTCCATTTCTTTGTGTCTTCTTCTATTTCTTTTAACAGTGTTTTATAGTTTTCTTTGTATAGGTCCTTTACCTCTTTTGTTAGATTTATTCCCAAATATTTGATTTTTTTTGTTTCAATAACAAAAGGGATGGTCTTTTTGATTTCTTCTTCTTCAGATTTATTGTTTGTGTATAGGAAGGCTACTGACTTTTGCGTGTTGATTTTGTATCCTGCCACTTTACTGAACTGATTGATGAGTTGAATTAGCTTTTCTGTGGAGTTTTTGGGGTTCTCTATGTATAATATCATATCGTCTGCAAATAGTGATAGTTTGACTTCTTCTTTTCCTATTTGGATTCCTTGGATGTCTTTCTCTTGTCTTATTGCCCTGGCTAGGACTTCCAGTATTATATTGAAAAGCAATGGTGAGAGTGGACATCCTTGTCTTGTTCCAGATCTTAATGGAATTGCTTTCAGCTTTTCACCATTGAGAATGATACTGGCTGTTGGCTTGTCATAGATGGCCTTTATGATGTTGAGGTATGTTCCTTGTATCCCAAGAATTTCAAGGGCTTTTATCATGAATGGGTGTTGCACTTTGTCGAAAGCTTTCTCAGCATCTATTGATATTATCATATGGTTTTTATATTTCTTTTTGTTGATGTGTTGGATAACGTTGATTGATTTTCGGATGTTAAACCATCCTTGTGCCCCTGGAATGAATCCAACTTGGTCGTGGTGAATTATCTTATGGATACATTGTTGGATTCTGATAGCTAAAATTTTATTGAGGATTTTTGCATCAGTGTTCATTAGGGAGATTGGCCTGTAGTTTTCCTTTTTTGTGTTGTCCTTGTTCGGTTTTGGTATTAGTGTAATGTTGGCTTCATAGAACGTGTTTGGTATTGTCCCTTCCTTCTCAATTTTTTGGAAGAGTTTGTGAAGGATAGGCACTAATTCGTCTCTGAATGTTTGGTAGAATTCATTTGTAAATCCATCAGGTCCTGGGCTTTTGTTTTTGGGGAGGTTTTTGATTACCATTTCAATTTCGCTAATTGTAATTGGTCTGTTTAGGTGTTCTATTTCTTCTTTATCTAGCTTTGGGTGATTGTAGAGTTGTAGGAATTTGTCCATCTCCTCTAGATTGTTAAACTTGTTTCCATATAACTGTTCATAGTAGTTACTGATTATTCTTTTGATTTCTGCTGTGTCCGTTGTGATTTCTCCTCTTTCATTGATGATCCTGTTTATTTGTGCTTTCTCCCTTTTTTCCTTTGTGAGCCTGGCTAGGGGTTTGTCTATTTTATTGATTTTTTCAAAGAACCAGCTCTTGGTTTCATTGATCTTTTGGATTGTTTTTTTAGTTTCAATTTCATTTATTTCTGCTTTGGTTTTTATTATTTCTTTTCTTCTACTGGTTTTGGGGTTTTTTTGTTGTTCTTTTTCTAGATCTTTGAGCTTCGAGATTAGGTTGTTTCTTTGCGTTCTTTCTTGTTTCTTGATGTGAGCTTCTATTGCTATATATTTTCCTCTTATTACTGCTTTTGCTGCATCCCATACATTTAGGATATTGGTGTCCTCCTTGTCGTTCAATTCAAAAAATTTTTTAATTTCTTCTTTGATCTCCTCATTAGTCCAATGGTCTTCCAGTAGTGTGGTTTTTAATCTCCATGAGGTAGGAAAGTTCCTTGCCTTCTTTTTATGGTTTATTTCTAGTTTGATGCCTTCATGGTCAGAAAAGATGGTTGATATGATTTCAATCTTGGTGTATCTGTTGATGTTTGTCTTGTGCCCCAGTATGTGATCGATCCTGGAGAATGATCCGTGTGCGCTTGAGAAAAATGTGTACTCCAGTTTTTGGGGTTTAGTGTTCTATAGATGTCTGTTAAGCCCAATTGCTCTAGGTCTTTATTTAGAGCTTTGGTTTCTTTACTTATTTTTTGTCTTGTTGATCTATCCATTGTTGATAGTGGTGTGTTGAAGTCTCCCACTACGTATGTGTTTTCTCTGATGTCTGTTTTCAGAGAGGACAACAGTTGTCTGATATTTTTTGGTGCTCCTTCGTTTGGTGAGTATATGTTAATGAGTGTTATTTCTTCTTGAAGTATTGTCCCCTTGATCATAATGTAGTGACCATTGGGGTCTCTTTTTATCTTTTTGAGTTTGAAATCTGTTTTATCTGATATAAGTATAGCTGTTCCTGCTTTCTATTTTGGTCCATTTGCTTGTAGGATTGTTTTCCCTCCTTTAACTTTGAGCCTATTTTTATCTTTTGTAGCTAAATGTGTTTCCTGGAGACAGCAAAAGGTTGGGTTTTGTTTCTTAATCCAGGCTGCAACTCTGTGTCTTTTTATTGAAGAGTTTAGTCCATTTACATTTAGAGTTAATATTGATATGTTAACATCTGTATTTGCCATTGTGTTTGTCTTTCCTTTGATTTTATTTATTTATTCTTTTAATAACTTTTTTTTTTTTGGCCTTCTTTCATTGTTATTCGTCGCTCTGAGGTTCTGGCTTTAGGACTCCTTGTAGTATTTTTTGGAGTGGGGGTTTAGTTGCAATGAAATTCCGGAGTTTCTGTTTGTCTGGGAAGGTCCATATTCTTTCTTCAAAGAGGAAGGAGAGCTTTGCGGGATAGAGTATTCTTGGTTGGCATCTGTTTTCTTGGAGTCTGTTGACTATGTCCCTCCACTCTCTCCTTGCCCGTAGTGTTTCTTCGGAGAAGTCTGATGTCAGCCTGATTGGTTTTCCTTTGAATGTTATCTGTTTCTTCCCTCTTGCCAGCTTCATTATTTTTTCCTTGTCCTGGATTCTTGGGAGCTTTACTATTATGTGTCTTGCTGTATTTTTCCTTTCGTCGTGGAAGTTTGGTGTTCTTCTTGCTTCTTGTATATCAATTTTCAGCTCCTTCTTCACATTTGGGAAGTTCTCTTCAATTATCTCTTTGAATATTTTCTCTGTTCCTACATCTCTCTCCTCTCCTTCTGGTATTCCTATAACTCTTATATTTCCTTTCCTCATGGAGTCAGATAGTTCCCGAAGTCTTTCTTCGTTCTTTTTCCTTCGTACTTCTCTTTCCTTTTCTGTTTTGGTTCTTTTTATTTCTGTGTCTTCAAGATTACTTATTCGTTCTTCCATTTCATCTATTCTGCTTTCATTGCTTTTCCCAGAATTCTTTAGTTCTTCCATTAATTCTTTGATCTCCTGCATTTCTTTTACTTCCCTCTTTAGGGACTCAATTTCTTTCTTCTGACCATTGTTTTCCCTCTCTAGGGATTCAATTGCATTCTTCTGATCGTTGATTATTTTTCCCTTATCATTGTTTTCCTTTATGACTTCTGTCAGTTTTTTAATCACGGCAATTTTAAATTCTCTTTCTGGAAGGCTCAGAAATTCTTCCAAGTTATTGTCGTTGCAATCTGGGGGCTGGCTTTCTTTTTGTGGTGTGCTTTTTCTCTGGAGAGTTGCTAGGTTGCGTGTGGTTCTTCTCCTCCCTACTGTCTGTTTTCTAATTTGCCGTATGCGTTGGGACACTGTGTTGTTGGGACTTGCCGGCATCTTGGGTGGGCTTCTCTGTTCCCCTCTGGTTCTTCCAGGAGTCATCTGTCAGTTTCAAGCAGCCTTTACTGGAGAAAGGTCCCTGTTCTAAAATGCCGATGTGGGGACACACTCCCCTGTGCGCCTGGTCTGCCCCGGCGGTGGGTTCCTGCTCCCCTCTGGGCTTGGACTGCAGGCCAGAGGGGGTCTGGCGTAGGCGAACTTCCCCCGCTCACCTCTGGCTCCTGAGGAAGCCTTCTGCAGGTAGTCTTTATTGAAGAAATGTCCCTGTTCTAAAATGGTGATGTGGGACACACTCCCTGCGCTTCTGGTCTCAGGCACACTCTTCTGCGTGCCTGGTCTGCCCCGGCTGTGGGTGCTCGCTCTCCCTGTGGGCTCAGACTACTTGTTCGGAAGGGGCCCGGTGTGGGCTAACTCCCCAGCTGGCCACTAGCTCCTTCAGTAGCCTGTGCTGGGGTCAAGTCGCTAGGTGGCGCCAGAGATTTCTCCTAGAGCCCTTGGGGAGCTGATTTTCCACCCCGTGGGACAGGGAGCAGAGCAGGGATGGTAGGGTACACCTCAACGGCTTTGGGGTGCTGTGTCTTCCTTGTGCCCCACCGTCGTGGGGAACCCACGCCCCTAATTTCGTGCCCCGGTCTCAGTTCCAAAGCCCTCAGTTCCAGGACGCGGGCTGTAGCCCAGATCAGTGGCGCGGGAATGGCGCCTTTGAATCCCGCTCCCCTGCCTGGGCGCCTTGTTCCTGCTCACTCAGGGAGGGCCTCCGCCCGGGTCTCAGTTCCACAGCCCTCAGTTCCAGGACGCGGGCTGTAGCCCAGATCAGTGGCGCGGGAATGGCGCCTTTTGAATCCCGCTCCCCTGCCTGGGCGCCTTGTTCCTGCTCACTCATGGAGGGCCTCCGCCGTCTCCCCGCAAGCCTAGGTCGCAGGCGCAGGGCCCTGGGCAGCTGCAATCCGAGCGCCGCTTTCGCGCAAGCTTACCGGGCGGCCGGGGCTGTGTGCTGGTGCTGGTCTCCTCCTGGGGGGTGGGGCTCTCTCTTTAATGGCGCCTGGAGCTCACCTCTGCGGCGGATCCTGCAGGGTTCGTCTCAGCTCCCGTTCACGGGGTGTGGTGGCTGCAATAGTTCCTTTCCACTCACAGTCCCACTTGCTGCGTCCGTTTTTCTTGTTGGCCGTTTTCGTTTGTTGTTTCCCTCCTCTCTGCCGGTCGGAGAGTGCCGCCTCTGTGGGCGGGGGAGGGGAGCAGGGTTCTGCGCTTCCCTCCCTTCTCGTCCTCTTTTATGGCAACTTTCTTCTTCGGGCAGTTTGCTGGAGTCGTCCGTTTATCTTCCGTGTCCCATTTCTCACTGGGACCTGCCGCTTTTCCTCCCTATTAACTTTTTTTAATGGGAGATCTTACTCGCAGCGTCTCCTCGCCGCCATGTTGCTCCGCCCCCAGCCCCTGTTTCTACTTCTTGTTCTTCTTCTTCTTCCAGTCCTTCTTGTTCTCCTTGTAGTTCTACATCCCCATCTTGTTCTTCTTCATCTTCTTCTGTTTCTTCCACATTTTCAATTACTTCATCTACTTCTTCTTCTGCTGCTGCTTCTTCAGCTTTTTCATGTGTTATTTCTGCTTTTTCAGCTTATTCTTCTGTAATTTCTGCATTTTCGGCTTATACTTCTTTTATTTCTCGTTTTTCGGCTTAATCTCTGTTATTTATGCTTTTCGTCTTCTTCGGGTTCTACTTCTTGTTCTTCTTGTAGTTCTACATCTCTTCTTCTTCTTCTGTTTCTTCTGCATTTTATGCTTTTTCAATTACTTTTTCTTCTGTGGCTTCTTCAGATCCTTCTTCAGCTTATTCTTCTGTTATTTCTGCTTTTTTTTGGTATTCTTCTGTTATTTCTGCTTTTTCGGCTTATTCTTCTCTTATTTCTGCTTTTTAGGCCTATTCGTTTTCTATTTCTGCTTTTTCATCTAATTCTTCTGTTTCTTCTCTTGTTCTTCTAGTTCTTCTTCATCGGGTTGTTCTACATTCCTTCTTCTTCTTCTTTATCTTCTTCTGTTTCTTCTGCTTTTTCTGCTTTTCCAAATATTTCTTATTCTACTTCTTCTGCTTTTCTTCAGCTTATTCTTCTGTGATTTCTGCGTTTTCATCTTATTTTTCTGTTTCTAATTCTTGTTCTTTTTGTTCTTCTAGTTCCTCTTGTTCGTCTTGTAGTTCTACATCCCCTTCTTCTTCTTCTTCTTCTTCATCTTCTTCTGTATCTTCTGCAATTTCTGCTTTATCAATTACTTCAACTTCTTCTGTTTCTTCTGCTTCTTCTTCAGCTTATTCAAGTGTTATTCTGCCTTTTCAGCTCATTCTTCTGTAATTTCTGCTTTTTCATCTAATTCTTCTGTGTCTTCTTCTTGTTCTTATTCTTCTACTTCTTCTTGTTCTTCTTGTAGTTCTACATACCCTTCTTGGTCTTCTTTATCTTCTTCTGTTTCTTCTGCTTTTTCTGCTTTGTAAATCACTTCTTCTTCTGCTTCTTCTACTCCTTCTTCAGCTTATTCTTCTGTTATTTGTGAGTTTCCATGTTAGTCTTCTGTTTGTTCTTCTTGTTCTTCTAGGTCTTCTTGTTCTCCTTGTAGTTCTACATCCCCATCATCTTCTTCATCTTCTTCTGTTTCTTCCTCATTATCTTCATTTTCAATTACTTCATCGATTCGTCTTCTTCTGCTGCTTCTTCATCTTTTTCATGTGTTATTTCTGCTATTTCGGCTTATTCTTCTGTAATTTCTGCATTTTCGTCTTATACTTCGGTTATTTTCCTTTTTCGGCTTAATCTTCTGTTAGTTCTGCTTTTTCGTCTTATTCTTCGGGTTCTCCTTCTTGTTCTTCTTCTTCTTGTAGTTCTACATCTCCTTCTCCTTCTTCTTCTGTTTCTTCAGCATGTTATGCTTTTTCAATTACTTCTTCTGCGGCTTCTTCAGATCCTACTTCAGCTTATTCTTCTGTTATTTCTGCTTATTTTGCGTATTCTTCTGGTATTTCTGCCTTTTCGGCTTATTCTTCTCTTATTTCTGCTTTTTTGGCCTATTCTTTTTCTATTTCTGCTTTTTCATCTAATTCTTCTGTTTCTTCTCTCGTTCTTCTTGTTTATCTAGTTCTGCTTCTTCATCTGGTTGTTCTACATCTCCTTCTTCTTCTTCTTCTTTATCTTCTTCTGTTTCTTCTGCATTTTCTGCTTTTTCAAATACTTCTTCTTATTCTACTTCTTCTGCATTCCTTCAGCTAATTCTTCTGTTATTTCTGCGTTTTCATCTTATTCATCGGTTTCTACGTCTTGTTCTCCTTGTTCCTCTACTTCTTATTGTTTTTCTTGTATTCTACATCCCCTTCTTCTTCTGAATCTTCTGCAATTTCTGCTTTTTCAATTACTTGATCTTATTCTGCTTCTTCTGCTTCTTCTTCAGCTTATTCAAGTGTTAATTTGCTTTTCTACTTATTCTTCTGTAATTTCTGCCTTTTCATCTAATTCTTTTGAGTCTTCTTCTTGTTCTTCTTGTTCTTCTACTTCTTCTTGTTCTTCTTGTAGTTCTACATACCCTTTCTCATCTTCTTCATCTTCTTCTGTTTCTTCTGCATTTTCTGACTTTTCAATTACTTCTCCTTCTGCTTCTTCTACTTCTTCTTCAGTTTATTCTTCTGTGATTTGTGCGTTTTCATCTTAGTCTTCTGTTTCTACTTCTTGTTCTTCTTCTTCTTCTTCTAATTCTCTTGTTCTCCTTGTAGTTCTACATCCCCATCTTCTTCTTCATCTTCTTCTGTTTCTTCCGCATTATCTGTATTTTCAATTACTTCATCGATTCGTCTTCTTCTGCTGCTTCTTCATCTTTTTCATGTGTTATTTCTGCTATTTCGGCTTATTCTTCTGTAATTTCTGCATTTTCGACTTATACTTCTGTTATTTCTCCTTTGTCGGCTTAATCTCTGTTATTTCTGCTTTTTCGTCTTATTCGTCGGGTTCTACTTCTTGTTCTTCTTGTTCTTCTTGTAGTTCTACATCTCCCTCTCCTTCTTCTTCTGTTTCTTCTGCATGTTATGCTTTTTCAAACACTTCTTCTTATTCTACGTCTTCGGCTTTTCTTCAGCTTATTCTTCTGTTATTTCTGCGTTTTCATGTTATTCTTCTGTTACTACTTCTTGTTCTTCTGTTCCTCTAGTTCTTCTTGTTCTTCTTGTAGTTCTACATCCCTTCTTCTTCTTCTTCTTCTTCTTCTTCTTCTTCTTCTTCTTCTTCTTCTTCTTCTTCTTCTTCTTCTTCTTCTTCTTCTTCTTCTTCTTCTTCTTCTTCATCTTCTTCTGTATCTTCTGCAATTTCTGCTTTTTCAATTACTTCATCTTCTATTGCTTCTTCTGCTTCTTCTTCAGCGTATTCCAGTGTTATTCTGCTTTTTCGGCTTCTTCTTCTGTAATTTCTGCTTTTTCATCTCATTCTTCTGTGTCTTCTTCTTGTTCTTCTACTTTTTCTTGTTCTTCTTGTAGTTCTACATCCCCTTCTTTGTCTTCTTCATCTTCTTCTGTTTCTTCTGCGTTTTCTGCTTTTTCAATCACTTCTTATCCTTCTGCTTCTTCTACTTCTTCTTCATCTTATTCTGTTTTTTTGTGCGTTTTCATCTTATTCTTCTGTTTCTAATTCTTGTTCTTCTTGTTCTTCTAGTCCTTTTGGTTCTCCTTGTAGATCTACATCCCCATCTTCTTCATCTTCTTCTGTTTCTTCCGCATTTTCAATGACTTCATCTACTTCTTCTTCTTCTGCTTCTTCTTCAGCTTATTCATGTCTTATTTTTGCTTTTTCGGCTTATTTTTCCGTATTTTCTGTATTTTCGGCTTAAACTTCTTGATTTCTGCTTTTTCGGCTTAATCTTCTGTTATTTCTGCTTTTCGTCTTATTCTTTGGTTTCTACTTCTTGTTCTTCTTCTTCATCTTGTTCTTCTTGTAGTTCTACATCTCCTTCTTCTTCTTCTGTTTCTACTGCATGTTATGCTTTTTCAATTACTTCTTCTTCTGCTACTTCTTCTGCCTCTCCTTCAGCTTATTCTTCTGTTATTTCTGCTTATTTTGCTTCTTCTTCTGTTATTTCTGCTTTTCGGCTTATTCTTCTGTTATTTCTGCTTTGTCGCCCTATTCTTTTTCTATTTCTGCTTTTCCATCTAATTCTTCTGTTTTTTCTTCTTGTTCTTGTTCTTCTAGTTCTTCTTCTTCATCCGCTTTTCTACATTCCCTTCTTCTTCTTCTTTATCTCCTTCTGTTTCTTCTTCATTTTCTTCTTTTTCAAATCTTCTTATTCTACTGCTTCTGCTTTTCTTCAGCTTATTCTTCTGTTATTTGTGCCTTTTCATCTTATTCTTCTGTTTCTACTTCTTGTTCTTCTTGTTCTTCTAGTTCTCCTTGTACTTCTACATCCCCATCATCTTCTTCTTCATCTTCTTCTGTTTCTTTCTTATTGTCTGCATTTTCAATTACTTCATCGCTTCTTCTTCTGCTGCTGCTTCTTCATCTTATTCATGTGTTATTTCTGCTTTTTCGGCTTATTCTTCTGTAATTTCTGCATTTTCGTCTTATGCTTCGGTTATTTTCCTTTGTCGGCTTAATTTTCTGTTAGTTCTGCTTTTTCGTCTTATTCTTCGGGTTCTCCTTCTTGTTCTTCTTCTTCTTCTTGTAGTTCTACATCTCCTTCTCCTTCTTCTTCTGTTTCTTCTGCATGTTATGCTTTTTCAATTACTTCTTCTTCTGCGGCTTCTTCTGAACCTTCCTCGGCTTATTCGTCTGTCATTTCTTCTTAATTTGCGTATCCTTCTGTAATTTCTGCTTTTTTGGCTTATTCTTCTGTTATTTCTGCTTTTTCGACCTATTCTTTTTCTATTTCTGCTTTTTCATCTAATTCTTTTGTTTCTTCTTCTTGTACTTCCTGTTCTTCTTGTTCCGCTTCTTCATCTGGTTGTTCTACATCTCCTTCTTCTGCTTCTTTATCTTCTTCTGCGTTTTCTGCATTTTCAATCACTTCTTCTCATGTGCGTTTTCATCTTATTCTCCTGTTTCTACTTCTTGTTCTTCTTCTTCTTCCAGTCCTTCTTGTTCTCCTTGTAGTTCTACATCCCCATCTTCTTCTTCTTCATCTTCTTCTGTTTCTTCCACATTTTCAATTACTTCATCTACTTCTTCTGCTGCTGCTGCTTCTTCAGCTTATTCATGTGTTATTTCTGCTTTCTCGGCTTATTCTTCAGTATTTTCTGCATTTTCCGCTTATACTTCTGTTATTTCTCCTTTTTCGGCTTAATCTTCTGTTATTTCTTGTATTTCGTCTTATTCTTCGGTTTTTACTTCTTGTTCTTCTTGTTGATCTTGTTCTTCTTGTAGTTCTACATCTCCTTCCTCTTCTTCTGTTTCTACTGCATGTTATGCTTTTTCAATTCCTTCTTCTTCTGCTGCTACTTCTGCCTCTTTTTCAGCTTATTCTTCTGTTATTTCTGCTTATTTTGCTTATTCTTCTGTTATTTCTGCTTTTTCACTTATTCTTCTGTTAATTCTGCTTTCTCGGCCTATTCTTTTTCTATTTCTGCTTTTTCATCTAATTCTTCTGTTTTTTCTTCTTCTTCTCGTTCCTCTAGTTCTTCTTCATCTTGTTGTTCTACATCTCCTTCTTCTGCTCCTTATTTGTCTTCTTCTGTATCTTCTGCGTTTTCTGCTTTTTCCATCACTTCCTCTCATGTGCATTTTCATCTTATTCTTCTGTTTCTACTTCTTGTTCTTCTTCTTCTTCTAGTCCTTCTTGTTCTACTTGTAGTTCTACATCCCCATCTTATTCTTCTTCATCTTCTTCTGTTTCTTCCACATTTTCAATTACTTCATCTACTTCTTCTGCTGCTGCTGCTTCTTCATCTTTTTCATGTGTTATTTCTGCTTTTTCGGCTTATTCTTCTGTAATTTCTGCATTTTCGGCTTATACTTCTGTTATTTCTCGTTTTTCGGCTTAATCTCTGATACTTCTGCTTTTCGTCTTCTTCGGGTTCTACTTCTTGTTCTTCTTGTAGTTCTGCATCTCTTCTTCTTCTTCTGTTTCTTCTGCATTTCATGCTTTTTCAATTACTTTTTCTTCTGTGGCTTCTTCAGATCCTTCTTCAGCTTATTCTTCTGTTATTTCTGCTTTTTTTGGTATTCTTTTGTTATTTCTGCTTTTTCGGCTTATTCTTCCCTTATTTCTGCTTTTTCGGCCTATTCGTTTTCTATTTCTGCTTTTTCATCTCATTCTTCTGTTTCTTCTCTTGTTCTTCTAGTTCTTCTTCATCGGGTTGTTCTACATTCCTTCTTCTTCTTCTTCTTTATTTTCTTCTGTTTCTTCTGCATTTTCTGCTTTTCCAAATATTTCTTATTCTACTTCTGCTTTTCTTCAGCTTATTCTTCTGTGATTTCTGCGTTTTCATCTCATTTTTCTGTTTCTCATTCTTTTTCTTCTTGTTCTAGTTCCTCTTGTTCGTCTTGTAGTTCTACATCCCCTTCTTCTTCTTCTTCTTCATCTTCTTCTGTATCTTCTGCAATTTCCGCTTTTTCATCTAATTCTTCTGTGTCTTCTTCTTGTTCTTCTTCTTCTACTTCTTCTTGTTCTTCTTGTAGTTCTACATACCCTTCTTGGTCTTCTTTATCTTCTTCTGTTTCTTCTGCTTTTTCTGCTTTTTAAATCACTTCTTCTTCTGCTTCTTCTACTCCTTCTTCAGCTTATTCTTCTGTTATTTGTGAGTTTCCATGTTAGTCTTCTGTTTGTTCTTCTTGTTCTTCTAGGTCTTCTTGTTCTCCTTGTAGTTCTACATCCCCATCTTCTTCTTCATCTTCTTCTGTTTCTTCCGCATTATCTTCATTTTCAATTACTTCATCGATTCGTCTTCTTCTGCTGCTTCTTCATCTTTTTCATGTGTTATTTCTGCTATTTCGGCTTATTCTTCTGTAATTTCTGCATTTTCGTCTTATACTTCGGTTATTTTCCTTTTTCGGCTTAATCTTCTGTTAGTTCTGCTTTTTCGTCTTATTCTTTGGGTTCTCCTTCTTGTTCTTCTTCTTCTTGTAGTTCTACATCTCCTTCTCCTTCTTCTTCTGTTTCTTCAGCATGTTATGCTTTTTCAATTACTTCTTCTGCGGCTTCTTCAGATCCTACTTCAGCTTATTCTTCTGTTATTTCTGCTTATTTTGCGTATTCTTCTGGTATTTCTGCCTTTTCGGCTTATTCTTCTCTTATTTCTGCTTTTTTGGCCTATTCTTTTTCCATTTCTGCTTTTTCATCTAATTCTTCTGTTTCTTCTCTCGTTCTTCTTGTTTATCTAGTTCTGCTTCTTCATCTGGTTGTTCTACATCTCCTTCTTCTTCTTCTTCTTTATCTTCTTCTGTTTCTTCTGCATTTTCTGCTTTTTCAAATACTTCTTCTTATTCTACTTCTTCTGCATTCCTTCAGCTAATTCTTCTGTTATTTCTGCGTTTTCATCTTATTCATCGGTTTCTACGTCTTGTTCTCCTTGTTCCTCTACTTCTTATTGTTTTTCTTGTATTCTACATCCCCTTCTTCTTCTGTATCTTCTGCAATTTCTGCTTTTTCAATTACTTGATCTTATTCTGCTTCTTCTTCAGCTTATTCAAGTGTTAATTTGCTTTTCTACTTATTCTTCTGTAATTTCAGCCTTTTCATCTAATTCTTTTGAGTCTTCTTCTTGTTCTTCTTGTTCTTCTACTTCTTCTTGTTCTTCTTGTAGTTCTACATACCCTTTCTCATCTTCATCTTCTTCTGTTTCTTCTGCATTTTCTGATTTTTCAATTACTTCTCCTTCTGCTTCTTCTACTTCTTCTTCAGCTTATTCTTCTGTGATTTGTGCGTTTTCATCTTAGTCTTCTGTTTCTACTTCTTGTTCTTCTTCTTCTTCTAATTCTCTTGTTCTCCTTGTAGTTCTACATCCCCATCTTCTTCTTCATCTTCTTCTGTTTCTTCCGCATTATCTGTATTTTCAATTACTTCATCGATTCGTCTTCTTCTGCTGCTTCTTCATCTTTTTCATGTGTTATTTCTGCTATTTCGGCTTATTCTTCTGTAATTTCTGCATTTTCGGCTTATACTTCGGTTATTTTCCTTTTTCGGCTTAATCTTCTGTTAGTTCTGCTTTTTCGTCTTATTCTTTGGGTTCTCCTTCTTGTTCTTCTTCTTCTTGTAGTTCTACATATCCTTCTCCTTCTTCTTCTGTTTCTTCAGCATGTTATGCTTTTTCAATTACTTCTTCTGCGGCTTCTTCAGATCCTACTTCAGCTTATTCTTCTGTTATTTCTGCTTATTTTGCGTATTCTTCTGGTATTTCTGCCTTTTCGGCTTATTCTTCTCTTATTTCTGCTTTTTTGGCCTATTCTTTTTCCATTTCTGCTTTTTCATCTAATTCTTCTGTTTCTTCTCTCGTTCTTCTTGTTTATCTAGTTCTGCTTCTTCATCTGGTTGTTCTACATCTCCTTCTTCTTCTTCTTCTTTATCTTCTTCTGTTTCTTCTGCCTTTTCTGCTTTTTCAAATACTTCTTCTTATTCTACTTCTTCTGCATTCCTTCAGCTAATTCTTCTGTTATTTCTGCATTTTCATCTTATTCATCGGTTTCTACGTCTTGTTCTCCTTGTTCCTCTACTTCTTATTGTTTTTCTTGTATTCTACATCCCCTTCTTCTTCTGTATCTTCTGCAATTTCTGCTTTTTCAATTACTTGATCTTATTCTGCTTCTTCTGCTTCTTCTTCAGCTTATTCAAGTGTTAATTTGCTTTTCTACTTATTCTTCTGTAATTCCTGCCTTTTCATCTAATTCTTTTGAGTCTTCTTCTTGTTCTTCTTGTTCTTCTACTTCTTCTTGTTCTTCTTGTAGTTCTACATACCCTTTCTCATCTTCTTCATCTTCTTCTGTTTCTTCTGCATTTTCTGATTTTTCAATTACTTCTCCTTCTGCTTCTTCTACTTCTTCTTCAGCTTATTCTTCTGTGATTTGTGCGTTTTCATCTTAGTCTTCTGTTTCTACTTCTTCTTCTTCTTCTTCTTCTTCTAATTCTCTTGTTCTCCTTGTAGTTCTACATCCCCATCTTCTTCTTCATCTTCTTCTGTTTCTTCCGCATTATCTGTATTTTCAATTACTTCATCGATTCGTCTTCTTCTGCTGCTTCTTCATCTTTTTCATGTGTTATTTCTGCTATTTCGGCTTATTCTTCTGTAATTTCTGCATTTTCGGCTTATACTTCTGTTATTTCTCCTTTGTCGGCTTAATCTCTGTTATTTCTGCTTTTTCGTCTTATTCGTCGGGTTCTACTTCTTGTTCTTCTTGTTCTTCTTGTAGTTCTACATCTCCCTCTCCTTCTTCTGTTTCTTCTGCATGTTATGCTTTTTCAAACACTTCTTCTTATTCTACGTCTTCGGCTTTTCTTCAGCTTATTCTTCTGTTATTTCTGCGTTTTCATGTTATTCTTCTGTTACTACTTCTTGTTCTTCTGTTCCTCTAGTTCTTCTTGTTCTTCTTGTAGTTCTACATCCCTTCTTCTTCTTCTTCTTCTTCTTCATCTTCTTCTGTATCTTCTGCAATTTCTGCTTTTTCAATTACTTCATCTTCTATTGCTTCTTCTGCTTCTTCTTCAGCGTATTCCAGTGTTATTCTGCTTTTTCGGCTTCTTCTTCTGTAATTTCTGCTTTTTCATCTAATTCTTCTGTGTCTTCTTCTTGTTCTTCTACTTTTTCTTGTTCTTCTTGTAGTTCTACATCCCCTTCTTTGTCTTCTTCATCTTCTTCTGTTTCTTCTGCGTTTTCTGCTTTTTCAATCACTTCTTATCCTTCTGCTTCTTCTACTTCTTCTTCATCTTATTCTGTTTTTTTGTGCGTTTTCATCTTATTCTTCTGTTTCTAATTCTTGTTCTTCTTGTTCTTCTAGTCCTTTTGGTTCTCCTTGTAGATCTACATCCCCATCTTCTTCATCTTCTTCTGTTTCTTCCGCATTTTCAATGACTTCATCTACTTCTTCCTCTTCTGCTTCTTCTTCAGCTTATTCATGTCTTATTTTTGCTTTTTCAGCTTATTCTTCCGTATTTTCTGCATTTTCGGCTTAAACTTCTTGATTTCTGCTTTTTCGGCTTAATCTTCTGTTATTTCTGCTTTTCGTCTTATTCTTTGGTTTCTACTTCTTGTTCTTCTTCTTCATCTTGTTCTTCTTGTAGTTCTACATCTCCTTCTTCTTCTTCTGTTTCTACTGCATGTTATGCTTTTTCAATTACTTCTTCTTCTGCTACTTCTTCTGCCTCTCCTTCAGCTTATTCTTCTGTTATTTCTGCTTATTTTGCTTCTTCTTCTGTTATTTCTGCTTTTCGGCTTATTCTTCTGTTATTTCTGCTTTGTCGGCCTATTCTTTTTCTATTTCTGCTTTTCCATCTAATTCTTCTCTTTTTTCTTCTTGTTCTTGTTCTTCTAGTTCTTCTTCTTCATCCGCTTTTCTACATTCCCTTCTTCTTCTTCTTTATCTCCTTCTGTTTCTTCTTCATTTTCTGCTTTTTCCAATCTTCTTATTCTACTGCTTCTGCTTTTCTTCAGCTTATTCTTCTGTTATTTGTGCCTTTTCATCTTATTCTTCTGTTTCTACTTCTTGTTCTTCTTGTTCTTCTAGTTCTCCTTGTACTTCTACATCCCCATCATCTTCTTCTTCATCTTCTTCTGTTTCTTCCGCATTGTCAGCATTTTCAATTACTTCATCGCTTCTTCTGCTGCTGCTTCTTCATCTTATTCATGTGTTATTTCTGCTTTTTCGGCTTATTCTTCTGTAATTTCTGCATTTTCGTCTTATGCTTCGGTTATTTTCCTTTGTCGGCTTAATTTTCTGTTAGTTCTGCTTTTTCGTCTTATTCTTCGGGTTCTCCTTCTTGTTCTTCTTCTTCTTCTTGTAGTTCTACATCTCCTTCTCCTTCTTCTTCTGTTTCTTCAGCATGTTATGCTTTTTCAATTACTTCTTCTGCGGCTTCTTCAGATCCTACTTCAGCTTATTCTTCTGTTATTTCTGCTTATTTTGCGTATTCTTCTGGTATTTCTGCCTTTTCGGCTTATTCTTCTCTTATTTCTGCTTTTTTGGCCTATTCTTTTTCTATTTCTGCTTTTTCATCTAATTCTTCTGTTTCTTCTCTCGTTCTTCTTGTTTATCTAGTTCTGCTTCTTCATCTGGTTGTTCTACATCTCCTTCTTCTTCTTCTTCTTTATCTTCTTCTGTTTCTTCTGCATTTTCTGGTTTTTCAAATACTTCTTCTTATTCTACTTCTTCTGCATTCCTTCAGCTAATTCTTCTGTTATTTCTGCGTTTTCATCTTATTCATCGGTTTCTACGTCTTGTTCTCCTTGTTCCTCTACTTCTTATTGTTTTTCTTGTATTCTACATCCCCTTCTTCTTCTGTATCTTCTGCAATTTCTGCTTTTTCAATTACTTGATCTTATTATGCTTCTTCTGCTTCTTCTTCAGCTTATTCAAGTGTTAATTTGCTTTTCTACTTATTCTTCTGTAATTCCTGCCTTTTCATCTAATTCTTTTGAGTCTTCTTCTTGTTCTTCTTGTTCTTCTACTTCTTCTTGTTCTTCTTGTAGTTCTACATACCCTTTCTCATCTTCTTCATCTTCTTCTGTTTCTTCTGCATTTTCTGATTTTTCAATTACTTCTCCTTCTGCTTCTTCTACTTCTTCTTCAGCTTATTCTTCTGTGATTTGTGCGTTTTTATCTTAGTCTTCTGTTTCTACTTCTTCTTCTTCTTCTTCTTCTTCTTCTAATTCTCTTGTTCTCCTTGTAGTTCTACATCCCCATCTTCTTCTTCATCTTCTTCTCTTTCTTCCGCATTATCTGTATTTTCAATTACTTCATCGATTCGTCTTCTTCTGCTGCTTCTTCATCTTTTTCATGTGTTATTTCTGCTATTTCGGCTTATTCTTCTGTAATTTCTGCATTTTCGGCTTATACTTCTGTTATTTCTCCTTTGTCGGCTTAATCTCTGTTATTTCTGCTTTTTCGTCTTATTCGTCGGGTTCTACTTCTTGTTCTTCTTGTTCTTCTTGTAGTTCTACATCTCCCTCTCCTTCTTCTGTTTCTTCTGCATGTTATGCTTTTTCAAACACTTCTTCTTATTCTACGTCTTCGGCTTTTCTTCAGCTTATTCTTCTGTTATTTCTGCGTTTTCATGTTATTCTTCTGTTACTACTTCTTGTTCTTCTGTTCCTCTAGTTCTTCTTCTTCTTCTTGTAGTTCTACATCCCTTCTTCTGCTTCTTCTTCTTCTTCATCTTCTTCTGTATCTTCTGCAATTTCTGCTTTTTCAATTACTTCATCTTCTATTGCTTCTTCTGCTTCTTCTTCAGCATATTCCAGTGTTATTCTGCTTTTTCGGCTTCTTCTTCTGTAATTTCTGCTTTTTCATCTAATTCTTCTGTGTCTTCTTCTTGTTCTTCTACTTTTTCTTGTTCTTCTTGTAGTTCTACATCCCCTTCTTTGTCTTCTTCATCTTCTTCTGTTTCTTCTGCATTTTCTGCTTTTTCAAATACTTCTTCTTATTCTACTTCTTCTGCATTCCTTCAGCTAATTCTTCTGTTATTTCTGCGTTTTCATCTTATTCATCGGTTTCTACGTCTTGTTCTCCTTGTTCCTCTACTTCTTATTGTTTTTCTTGTATTCTACATCCCCTTCTTCTTCTGTATCTTCTGCAATTTCTGCTTTTTCAATTACTTGATCTTATTCTGCTTCTTCTGCTTCTTCTTCAGCTTATTCAAGTGTTAATTTGCTTTTCTACTTATTCTTCTGTAATTCCTGCCTTTTCATCTAATTCTTTTGAGTCTTCTTCTTGTTCTTCTTGTTCTTCTACTTCTTCTTGTTCTTCTTGTAGTTCTACATACCCTTTCTCATCTTCTTCATCTTCTTCTGTTTCTTCTGCATTTTCTGATTTTTCAATTACTTCTCCTTCTGCTTCTTCTACTTCTTCTTCAGCTTATTCTTCTGTGATTTGTGCGTTTTCATCTTAGTCTTCTGTCTCTACTTCTTCTTCTTCTTCTTCTTCTAATTCTCTTGTTCTCCTTGTAGTTCTACATCCCCATCTTCTTCTTCATCTTCTTCTGTTTCTTCCGCATTATCTGTATTTTCAATTACTTCATCGATTCGTCTTCTTCTGTTGCTTCTTCATCTTTTTCATGTGTTATTTCTGCTATTTCGGCTTATTCTTCTGTAATTTCTGCATTTTCGGCTTATTCTTCTGTTATTTCTCCTTTGTCGGCTTAATCTCTGTTATTTCTGCTTTTTCGTCTTATTCGTCGGGTTCTACTTCTTGTTCTTCTTGTTCTTCTTGTAGTTCTACATCTCCCTCTCCTTCTTCTGTTTCTTCTGCATGTTATGCTTTTTCAAACACTTCTTCTTATTCTACGTCTTTGCCTTTTCTTCAGCTTATTCTTCTGTGATTTCTGCGTTTTCATGTTATTCTTCTGTTACTACTTCTTGTTCTTCTGTTCCTCTAGTTCTTCTTGTTCTTCTTGTAGTTCTACATCCCTTCTTCTTCTTCTTCTTCTTCTTCATCTTCTTCTGTATCTTCTGCAATTTCTGCTTTTTCAATTACTTCATCTTCTATTGCTTCTTCTGCTTCTTCTTCAGCGTATTCCAGTGTTATTCTGCTTTTTCGGCTTCTTCTTCTGTAATTTCTGCTTTTTCATCTAATTCTTCTGTGTCTTCTTCTTGTTCTTCTACTTTTTCTTGTTCTTCTTGTAGTTCTACATCCCCTTCTTTGTCTTCTTCATCTTCTTCTGTTTCTTCTGCGTTTTCTGCTTTTTCAATCACTTCTTATCCTTCTGCTTCTTCTACTTCTTCTTCATCTTATTCTGTTTTTTTGGGCGTTTTCATCTTATTCTTCTGTTTCTAATTCTTGTTCTTCTTGTTCTTCTAGCCCTTTTGGTTCTCCTTGTAGATCTACATCCCCATCTTCTTCATCTTCTTCTGTTTCTTCCGCATTTTCAATGACTTCATCTACTTCTTCTTATTCTGCTTCTTCTTCAGCTTATTCATGTCTTATTTTTGCTTTTTCGGCTTATTCTTCCGTATTTTCTGCATTTTCGGCTTAAACTTCTTGATTTCTGCTTTTTCGGCTTAATCTTCTGTTATTTCTGCTTTTCGTCTTATTCTTTGGTTTCTACTTCTTGTTCTTCTTCTTCATCTTGTTCTTCTTGTAGTTCTACATCTCCTTCTTCTTCTTCTGTTTCTACTGCATGTTATGCTTTTCAATTACTTCTTCTTCTGCTACTTCTTCTGCCTCTCCTTCAGCTTATTCTTCTGTTATTTCTGCTTATTTTTCTTCTTCTTCTGTTATTTCTGCTTTTCGGCTTATTCTTCTGTTATTTCTGCTTTGTCGGCCTATTCTTTTTCTATTTCTGCTTTTCCATCTAATTCTTTTGTTTTTTCTTCTTGTTCTTGTTCTTCTAGTTCTTCTTCTTCATCCGCTTTTCTACATTCCCTTCTTCTTCTTCTTTATCTCCTTCTGTTTCTTCTTCATTTTCTGCTTTTTCCAATCTTCTTATTCTACTGCTTCTGCTTTTCTTCAGCTTATTCTTCTGTTATTTGTGCCTTTTCATCTTATTCTTCTGTTTCTACTTCTTGTTCTTCTTGTTCTTCTAGTTCTCCTTGTACTTCTACATCCCCATCATCTTCTTCTTCATCTTCATCTGTTTCTTCCGTATTGTCTGCATTTTCAATTACTTCATCCCTTTTTCTTCTGCTGCTGCTTCTTCATTTTATTCATGTGTTATTTCTGCTTTTTCGGCTTATTCTTCTGTAATTTCTGCATTTTCGTCTTATTCTTCGGTTATTTTCCTTTGTCGGCTTAATTTTCTGTTAGTTCTGCTATTTCGTCTTATTCTTCGGGTTCTCCTTCTTGTTCTTCTTCTTCTTCTTGTAGCTCTACATCTCCTTCTCCTTCTCCTTCTTCTTCTGTTTCTTCTGCATGTTATGCTTTTTCAATTACTTCTTCTTCTGCGGCTTCTTCTGAACCTTCCTCGGCTTATTCGTCTGTCATTTCTTCTTATTTTGCGTATCCTTCTGTAATTTCTGCTTTTTTGGCTTATTCTTCTGTTATTTCTGCTTTTGCGACCTATTCTTTTTCTATTTGTGCTTTTTCATCTAATTCTTTTGTTTCTTCTTCTTGTACTTCCTGTTCTTCTTGTTCCGCTTCTTCATCTGGTTGTTCTACATCTCCTTCTTCTGCTTCTTTATCTTCTTCTGCGTTTTCTGCATTTTCAATCACTTCTTCTCATGTGCGTTTTCATCTTATTCTTCTGTTTCTACTTCTTGTTCTTCTTCTTCTTCCAGTCCTTCTTGTTCTCCTTGTAGTTCTACATCCCCATCTTCTTCTTCTTCATCTTCTTCTGTTTCTTCCACATTTTCAATTACTTCATCTACTTCTTCTGCTGCTGCTGCTTCTTCAGCTTATTCATGTGTTATTTCTGCTTTTTCGGCTTATTCTTCAGTATTTTCTGCTTTTTCCGCTTATACTTCTGTGATTTCTCCTTTTTCGGCTTAATCTTCTGTTATTTCTTCTATTTCGTCTTATTCTTCGGTTTTTACTTCTTGTTCTTCTTGTTGATCTTGTTCTTCTTGTAGTTCTACATCTCCTTCCTCTTCTTCTGTTTCTACTGCATGTTATGCTTTTTCAATTCCTTCTTCTTCTGCTGCTACTTCTGCCTCTTTTTCAGCTTATTCTTCTGTTATTTCTGCTTATTTTGCTTATTCTTCTGTTATTTCTGCTTTTTCACTTATTCTTCTGTTTATTCTGCTTTCTCGGCCTATTCTTTTTCTATTTCTGCTTTTTCATCTAATTCTTCTGTTTTTTCTTCTTCTTCTCGTTCTTCTAGTTCTTCTTCATCTGGTTGTTCTACATCTCCTTCTTCTGCTCCTTATTTGTCTTCCTCTGTATCTTCTGCGTTTTCTGCTTTTTCAATCACTTCTTCTCATGTGCGATTTCATCTTATTCTTCTGTTTCTACTTCTTGTTCTTCTTCTTCTTCTAGTCCTTCTTGTTCTCCTTGTAGTTCTACATCCCCATCTTGTTCTTCTTCATCTTCTTCTGTTTCTTCCACATTTTCAATTACTTCATCTACTTCTTCTTCTGCTGCTGCTTCTTCAACTTTTTCATGTGTTATTTCTGCTTTTTCGGCTTATTCTTCTGTAATTTCTGCATTTTCGGCTTATACTTCTGTTATTTCTCGTTTTTCGGCTTAATCTCTGTTACTTCTGCTTTTCGTCTTCTTCGGGTTCTACTTCTTGTTCTTCTTGTAGTTCTACATCTCTTCTTCTTCTTCTGTTTCTTCTGCATTTTATGCTTTTTCAATTACTTTTTCTTCTGTGGCTTCTTCAGATCCTTCTTCAGCTTATTCTTCTGTTATTTCTGCTTTTTTTTGGTATTCTGTTATTTCTGCTTTTTCGGCATATTCTTCTCTTATTTCTGCTTTTTCGGCCTATTCGTTTTCTATTTCTGCTTTTTCATCTAATTCTTCTGTTTCTTCTCTTGTTCTTCTAGTTCTTCTTCATCGGGATGTTCTACATTCCTTCTTCTTCTTCTTCTTCTTCATCTTCTTCTGTATCTTTTGCAATTTCTGCTTTTTCAATTACTTCATCTTCTATTGCTTCTTCTGCTTCTTCTTCAGCGTATTCCAGTGTTATTCTGCTTTTTCGGCTTCTTCTTCTGTAATTTCTGCTTTTTCATCTAATTCTTCTGTGTCTTCTTCTTGTTCTTCTACTTTTTCTTGTTCTTCTTGTAGTTCTACATCCCCTTCTTTGTCTTCTTCATCTTCTTCTGTTTCTTCTGCGTTTTCTGCTTTTTCAATCACTTCTTATCCTTCTGCTTCTTCTACTTCTTCTTCATCTTATTCTGTTTTTTTGGGCGTTTTCATCTTATTCTTCTGTTTCTAATTCTTGTTCTTCTTGTTCTTCTAGTCCTTTTGGTTCTCCTTGTAGATCTACATCCCCATCTTCTTCATCTTCTTCTGTTTCTTCCGCATTTTCAATGACTTCATCTACTTCTTCTTCTTCTGCTTCTTCTTCAGCTTATTCATGTCTTATTTTTGCTTTTTCGGCTTATTCTTCCGTATTTTCTGCATTTTCGGCTTAAACTTCTTGATTTCTGCTTTTTCGGCTTAATCTTCTGTTATTTCTGCTTTTCGTCTTATTCTTTGGTTTCTACTTCTTGTTCTTCTTCTTCATCTTGTTCTTCTTGTAGTTCTACATCTCCTTCTTCTTCTGTTTCTACTGCATGTTATGCTTTTTCAATTACTTCTTCTTCTGCTACTTCTTCTGCCTCTCCTTCAGCTTATTCTTCTGTTATTTCTGCTTATTTTGCTTTTTCTTCTGTTATTTCTGCTTTTCGGCTTATTCTTCTGTTATTTCTGCTTTGTCGGCCTATTCTTTTTCTATTTCTGCTTTTCCATCTAATTCTTCTGTTTTTTCTTCTTGTTCTTGTTCTTCTAGTTCTTCTTCATCCGCTTTTCTACATTCCCTTCTTCTTCTTCTTTATCTCCTTCTGTTTCTTCTTCATTTTCTGCTTTTTCCAATCTTCTTATTCTACTGCTTCTGCTTTTCTTCAGCTTATTCTTCTGTTATTTGTGCCTTTTCATCTTATTCTTCTGTTTCTACTTCTTGTTCTTCTTGTTCTTCTAGTTCTCCTTGTACTTCTACATCCCCATCATCTTCTTCTTCATCTTCTTCTTTTTCTTCCGCATTGTCAGCATTTTCAATTACTTCATCGCTTCTTCTGCTGCTGCTTCTTCATCTTATTCACGTGTTATTTCTGCTTTTTCGGCTTATTCTTCTGTAATTTCTGCATTTTCGTCTTATGCTTCGGTTATTTTCCTTTGTCGGCTTAATTTTCTGTTAGTTCTGTTTTTTCGTCTTATTCTTCGGGTTCTCCTTCTTGTTCTTCTTCTTCTTCTTGTAGTTCTACATCTCCTTCTCCTTCTTCTTCTGTTTCTTCTGCATGTTATGCTTTTTCAATTACTTCTTCTTCTACGGCTTCTTCTGAACCTTCCTCGGCTTATTCGTCTGTCATTTCTTCTTATTTTGCGTATCCTTCTGTAATTTCTGCTTTTTTGGCTTATTCTTCTGTTATTTCTGCTTTTTCGACCTTTTCTTTTTCTATTTCTGCTTTTTCATCTAATTCTTTTGTTTCTTCTTCTTGTACTTCCTGTTCTTCTTGTTCCACTTCTTCATCTGGTTGTTCTACATCTCCTTCTTCTGCTTCTTTATCTTCTTCTGCGTTTTCTGCATTTTCAATCACTTCTTCTCATGTGCGTTTTCATCTTATTCTTCTGTTTCTACTTCTTGTTCTTCTTGTTCTTCTAGGTCTTCTTGTTCTCCTTGTAGTTCTACATCCCCATCTTCTTCTTCATCTTCTTCTGTTTCTTCCACATTTTCAATTACTTCATCTACTTCTTCTGCTGCTGCTGCTTCTTCAGCTTATTCATGTGTTATTTCTGCTTTTTCGGTTTATTCTTCAGTATTTTCTGCTTTTTCCGCTTATACTTCTGTGATTTCTCCTTTTTCGGCTTAATCTTCTGTTATTTCTTCTATTTCGTCTTATTCTTCGGTTTTTACTTCTTGTTCTTCTTGTTGATCTTTTTCTTCTTGTAGTTCTACATCTCCTTCCTCTTCTTCTGTTTCTACTGCATGTTATGCTTTTTCAATTCCTTCTTCTTCTGCTGCTACTTCTGCCTCTTTTTCAGCTTATTCTTCTGTTATTTCTGCTTATTTTGCTTATTCTTCTGTTATTTCTGCTTTTTCACTTATTCTTCTGTTAATTCTGCTTTCTCGGCCTATTCTTTTTCTATTTCTGCTTTTTCATCTAATTCTTCTGTTTTTTCTTCTTCTTCTCGTTCTTCTAGTTCTTCTTCATCTGGTTGTTCTACATCTCCTTCTTCTGCTCCTTATTTGTCTTCTTCTGTATCTTCTGCGTTTTCTGCTTTTTCAATCACTTCTTCTCATGTGCGTTTTCATCTTATTCTTCTGTTTCTACTTCTTGTTCTTCTTCTTCTTCTAGTCCTTCTTGTTCTCCTTGTAGTTCTACATCCCCATCTTGTTCTTCTTCATCTTCTTCTGTTTCTTCCACATTTTCAATTACTTCATCTACTTCTTCTTCTGCTGCTGCTTCTTCAGCTTTTTCATGTGTTATTTCTGCTTTTTCGGCTTATTCTTCTGTAATTTCTGCATTTTCGGCTTATACTTCTGTTATTTCTCGTTTTTCGGCTTAATCTCTGTTACTTCTGCTTTTCGTCTTCTTCGGGTTCTACTTCTTGTTCTTCTTGTAGTTCTACATCTCTTCTTCTTCTTCTGTTTCTTCTGCATTTTATGCTTTTTCAATTACTTTTTCTTCTGTGGCTTCTTCAGATCCTTCTTCAGCTTATTCTTCTGTTATTTCTGCTTTTTTTTGGGTATTCTTCTGTTATTTCTGCTTTTTCGGCTTATTCTTCCCTTATTTCTGCTTTTTCGGCCTATTCGTTTTCTATTTCTGCTTTTTCATCTAATTCTTCTGTTTCTTCTCTTGTTCTTCTAGTTCTTCTTCATCGGGTTGTTCTCCATTCCTTCTTCTTCTTCTTCTTCTTTATTTTCTTCTGTTTCTTCTGCATTTTCTGCTTTTCCAAATTTTTCTTATTCTACTTCTGCTTTTCTTCAGCTTATTCTTCTGTGATTTCTGCGTTTTCATCTCATTTTTCTGTTTCTAATTCTTGTTCTTCTTGTTCTAGTTCCTCTTGTTCGTCTTGTAGTTCTACATCCCCTTCTTCTTCCTCTTCTTCTTCATCTTCTTCTGTATCTTCTGCAATTTCTGCTTTATCAATTACTTCAACTTCTTCTGTTTCTTCTGCTTCTTCTTCAGCTTATTCAAGTGTTATTCTGCCTTTTCAGCTCATTCTTCTGTAATTTCTGCTTTTTCATCTAATTCTTCTGTGTCTTCTTCTTGTTCTTCTTCTTCTACTTCTTCTTGTTCTTCTTGTAGTTCTACATACCCTTCTTGGTCTTCTTTATCTTCTTCTGTTTCTTCTGCTTTTTCTGCTTTGTAAATCACTTCTTCTTCTGCTTCTTCTACTCCTTCTTCAGCTTATTCTTCTGTTATTTGTGAGTTTCCATGTTAGTCTTCTGTTTGTTCTTCTTGTTCTTCTATGTCTTCTTGTTCTCCTTGTAGTTCTACATCCCCATCTTCTTCTTCATCTTCTTCTGTTTCTTCCGCATTATCTTCATTTTCAATTACTTCATCGATTCGTCTTCTTCTGCTGCTTCTTCATCTTTTTCATGTGTTATTTCTGCTATTTCGGCTTATTCTTCTGTAATTTCTGCATTTTCGTCTTATACTTCGGTTATTTTCCTTTTTCGGCTTAATCTTCTGTTAGTTCTGCTTTTTCGTCTTATTCTTCGGGTTCTCCTTCTTGTTCTTCTTCTTCTTGTAGTTCTACATCTCCTTCTCCTTCTTCTTCTGTTTCTTCAGCATGTTTTGCTTTTTCAATTACTTCTTCTGCGGCTTCTTCAGATCCTACTTCAGCTTATTCTTCTGTTATTTCTGCTTATTTTGCGTATTCTTCTGGTATTTCTGCCTTTTCGGCTTATTCTTCTCTTATTTCTGCTTTTTTGGCCTATTCTTTTTCTATTTCTGCTTTTTCATCTAATTCTTCTGTTTCTTCTCTCGTTCTTCTTGTTTATCTAGTTCTGCTTCTTCATCTGGTTGTTCTACATCTCCTTCTTCTTCTTCTTCTTTATCTTCTTCTGTTTCTTCTGCATTTTCTGCTTTTTCAAATACTTCTTCTTATTCTACTTCTGCATTCCTTCAGCTAATTCTTCTGTTATTTCTGCGTTTTCATCTTATTCATCGGTTTCTACGTCTTGTTCTCCTTGTTCCTCTACTTCTTATTGTTTTTCTTGTATTCTACATCCCCTTCTTCTTCTGTATCTTCTGCAATTTCTGCTTTTTCAATTACTTGATCTTATTCTGCTTCTTCTGCTTCTTCTTCAGCTTATTCAAGTGTTAATTTGCTTTTCTACTTATTCTTCTGTAATTTCTGCCTTTTCATCTAATTCTTTTGAGTCTTCTTCTTGTTCTTCTTGTTCTTCTACTTCTTCTTGTTCTTCTTGTAGTTCTACATACCCTTTCTCATCTTCTTCATCTTCTTCTGTTTCTTCTGCATTTTCTGATTTTTCAATTACTTCTCCTTCTGCTTCTTCTACTTCTTCTTCAGCTTATTCTTCTGTGATTTGTGCGTTTTCATCTTAGTCTTCTGTTTCTACTTCTTCTTCTTCTTCTTCTTCTAATTCTCTTGTTCTCCTTGTAGTTCTACATCCCCATCTTCTTCTTCATCTTCTTCTGTTTCTTCCGCATTATCTGTATTTTCAATTACTTCATCGATTCGTCTTCTTCTGCTGCTTCTTCATCTTTTTCATGTGTTATTTCTGCTATTTCGGCTTATTCTTCTGTAATTTCTGCATTTTCGGCTTATACTTCTGTTATTTCTCCTTTGTCGGCTTAATCTCTGTTATTTCTGCTTTTTCGTCTTATTCGTCGGGTTCTACTTCTTGTTCTTCTTGTTCTTCTTGTTCTTCTTGTAGTTCTACATCTCCCTCTCCTTCTTCTGTTTCTTCTGCATGTTATGCTTTTTCAAACACTTCTTCTTATTCTACGTCTTCGGCTTTTCTTCAGCTTATTCTTCTGTTATTTCTGCGTTTTCATGTTATTCTTCTGTTACTACTTCTTGTTCTTCTGTTCCTCTAGTTCTTCTTGTTCTTCTTGTAGTTCTACATCCCTTCTTCTTCTTCTTCTTCTTCTTCATCTTCTTCTGTATCTTCTGCAATTTCTGCTTTTTCAATTACTTCATTTTCTATTGCTTCTTCTGCTTCTTCTTCAGCGTATTCCAGTGTTATTCTGCTTTTTCGGCTTCTTCTTCTGTAATTTCTGCTTTTTCATCTAATTCTTCTGTGTCTTCTTCTTGTTCTTCTACTTTTTCTTGTTCTTCTTGTAGTTCTACATCCCCTTCTTTGTCTTCTTCATCTTCTTCTGTTTCTTCTGCGTTTTCTGCTTTTTCAATCACTTCTTATCCTTCTGCTTCTTCTACTTCTTCTTCATCTTATTCTGTTTTTTTGTGCGTTTTCATCTTATTCTTCTGTTTCTAATTCTTGTTCTTCTTGTTCTTCTAGTCCTTTTGGTTCTCCTTGTAGATCTACATCCCCATCTTCTTCATCTTCTTCAGTTTCTTCCGCATTTTCAATGACTTCATCTACTTCTTCTTCTTCTGCTTCTTCTTCAGCTTATTCATGTCTTATTTTTGCTTTTTCGGCTTATTCTTCCGTATTTTCTGCATTTTCGGCTTAAACTTCTTGATTTCTGCTTTTTCGGCTTAATCTTCTGTTATTTCTGCTTTTCGTCTTATTCTTTGGTTTCTACTTCTTGTTCTTCTTCTTCATCTTGTTCTTCTTGTAGTTCTACATCTCCTTCTTCTTCTTCTGTTTCTACTGCATGTTATGCTTTTTCAATTACTTCTTCTTCTGCTACTTCTTCTGCCTCTCCTTCAGCTTATTCTTCTGTTATTTCTGCTTATTTTGCTTCTTCTTCTGTTATTTCTGCTTTTCGGCTTATTCTTCTGTTATTTCTGCTTTGTCGGCCTATTCTTTTTCTATTTCTGCTTTTCCACTAATTCTTCTGTTTTTTCTTCTTGTTCTTGTTCTTCTAGTTCTTCTTCTTCATCCGCTTTTCTACATTCCCTTCTTCTTCTTCTTTATCTCCTTCTGTTTCTTCTTCATTTTCTGCTTTTTCCAATCTTCTTATTCTACTGCTTCTGCTTTTCTTCAGCTTATTCTTCTGTTATTTGTGCCTTTTCATCTTATTCTTCTGTTTCTACTTCTTGTTCTTCTTGTTCTTCTAGTTCTCCTTGTACTTCTACATCCCCATCATCTTCTTCTTCATCTTCTTCTGTTTCTTCCGCATTGTCAGCATTTTCAATTACTTCATCGCTTCTTCTGCTGCTGCTTCTTCATCTTATTCACGTGTTATTTCTGCTTTTTCGGCTTATTCTTCTGTAATTTCTGCATTTTCGTCTTATGCTTCGGTTATTTTCCTTTGTCGGCTTAATTTTCTGTTAGTTCTGTTTTTTCGTCTTATTCTTCGGGTTCTCCTTCTTGTTCTTCTTCTTCTTCTTGTAGTTCTACATCTCCTTCTCCTTCTTCTTCTGTTTCTTCTGCATGTTATGCTTTTTCAATTACTTCTTCTTCTGCGGCTTCTTCTGAACCTTCCTCGGCTTATTCGTCTGTCATTTCTTCTTATTTTGCGTATCCTTCTGTAATTTCTGCTTTTTTGGCTTATTCTTCTGTTATTTCTGCTTTTTCGACCTATTCTTTTTCTATTTCTGCTTTTTCATCTAATTCTTTTGTTTCTTCTTCTTGTACTTCCTGTTCTTCTTGTTCCACTTCTTCATCTGGTTGTTCTACATCTCCTTCTTCTGCTTCTTTATCTTCTTCTGCGTTTTCTGCATTTTCAATCACTTCTTCTCATGTGCGTTTTCATCTTATTCTTCTGTTTCTACTTCTTGTTCTTCTTGTTCTTCTAGGTCTTCTTGTTCTCCTTGTAGTTCTACATCCCCATCTTCTTCTTCATCTTCTTCTGTTTCTTCCGCATTATCTTCATTTTCAATTACTTCATCGATTCGTCTTCTTCTGCTGCTTCTTCATCTTTTTCATGTGTTATTTCTGCTTTTTCGGCTTATTCTTCTGTAATTTCTGCATTTTCGTCTTATACTTCGGTTATTTTCCTTTTTCGGCTTAATCTTCTGTTAGTTCTGCTTTTTCGTCTTATTCTTCGGGTTCTCCTTCTTGTTCTTCTTCTTCTTGTAGTTCTACATCTCCTTCTCCTTCTTCTTCTGTTTCTTCAGCATGTTATGCTTTTTCAATTACTTCTTCTGCGGCTTCTTCAGATCCTACTTCATCTTATTCTTCTGTTATTTCTGCTTATTTTGCGTATTCTTCTGGTATTTCTGCCTTTTCGGCTTATTCTTCTCTTATTTCTGCTTTTTTGGCCTATTCTTTTTCTATTTCTGCTTTTTCATCTAATTCTTCTGTTTCTTCTCTCGTTCTTCTTGTTTATCTAGTTCTGCTTCTTCATCTGGTTGTTCTACATCTCCTTCTTCTTCTTCTTCTTTATCTTCTTCTGTTTCTTCTGCATTTTCTGCTTTTTCAAATACTTCTTCTTATTCTACTTCTTCTGCATTCCTTCAGCTAATTCTTCTGTTATTTCTGCGTTTTCATCTTATTCATCGGTTTCTACGTCTTGTTCTCCTTGTTCCTCTACTTCTTATTGTTTTTCTTGTATTCTACATCCCCTTCTTCTTCTGTATCTTCTGCAATTTCTGCTTTTTCAATTACTTGATCTTATTCTGCTTCTTCTGCTTCTTCTTCAGCTTATTCAAGTGTTAATTTGCTTTTCTACTTATTCTTCTGTAATTTCTGCCTTTTCATCTAATTCTTTTGAGTCTTCTTCTTGTTCTTCTTGTTCTTCTACTTCTTCTTGTTCTTCTTGTAGTTCTACATACCCTTTCTCATCTTCTTCATCTTCTTCTGTTTCTTCTGCATTTTCTGATTTTTCAATTACTTCTCCTTCTGCTTCTTCTACTTCTTCTTCAGCTTATTCTTCTGTGATTTGTGCGTTTTCATCTTAGTCTTCTGTTTCTACTTCTTCTTCTTCTTCTTCTTCTAATTCTCTTGTTCTCCTTGTAGTTCTACATCCCCATCTTCTTCTTCATCTTCTTCTGTTTCTTCCGCATTATCTGTATTTTCAATTACTTCATCGATTCGTCTTCTTCTGCTGCTTCTTCATCTTTTTCATGTGTTATTTCTGCTATTTCGGCTTATTCTTCTGTAATTTCTGCATTTTCGGCTTATACTTCTGTTATTTCTCCTTTGTCGGCTTAATCTCTGTTATTTCTGCTTTTTCGTCTTATTCGTCGGGTTCTACTTCTTGTTCTTCTTGTTCTTCTTGTAGTTCTACATCTCCCTCTCCTTCTTCTGTTTCTTCTGCATGTTATGCTTTTTCAAACACTTCTTCTTATTCTACGTCTTCGGCTTTTCTTCAGCTTATTCTTCTGTTATTTCTGCGTTTTCATGTTATTCTTCTGTTACTACTTCTTGTTCTTCTGTTCCTCTAGTTCTTCTTGTTCTTCTTGTAGTTCTACATCCCTTCTTCTTCTTCTTCTTCTTCTTCTTCATCTTCTTCTGTATCTTCTGCAATTTCTGCTTTTTCAATTACTTCATCTTCTATTGCTTCTTCTGCTTCTTCTTCAGCGTATTCCAGTGTTATTCTGCTTTTTCGGCTTCTTCTTCTGTAATTTCTGCTTTTTCATCTAATTCTTCTGTGTCTTCTTCTTGTTCTTCTACTTTTTCTTGTTCTTCTTGTAGTTCTACATCCCCTTCTTTGTCTTCTTCATCTTCTTCTGTTTCTTCTGCGTTTTCTGCTTTTTCAATCACTTCTTATCCTTCTGCTTCTTCTACTTCTTCTTCATCTTATTCTGTTTTTTTGTGCGTTTTCATCTTATTCTTCTGTTTCTAATTCTTGTTCTTCTTGTTCTTCTAGTCCTTTTGGTTCTCCTTGTAGATCTACATCCCCGCTTCTTCATCTTCTTCTGTTTCTTCCGCATTTTCAATGACTTCATCTACTTCTTCTTCTTCTGCTTCTTCTTCAGCTTATTCATGTCTTATTTTTGCTTTTTCGGCTTATTCTTCCGTATTTTCTGCATTTTCGGCTTAAACTTCTTGATTTCTGCTTTTTCGGCTTAATCTTCTGTTATTTCTGCTTTTCGTCTTATTCTTTGGTTTCTACTTCTTGTTCTTCTTCTTCATCTTGTTCTTCTTGTAGTTCTACATCTCCTTCTTCTTCTTCTGTTTCTACTGCATGTTATGCTTTTTCAATTACTTCTTCTTCTGCTACTTCTTCTGCCTCTCCTTCAGCTTATTCTTCTGTTATTTCTGCTTATTTTGCTTCTTCTTCTGTTATTTCTGCTTTTCGGCTTATTCTTCTGTTATTTCTGCTTTGTCGGCCTATTCTTTTTCTATTTCTGCTTTTCCATCTAATTCTTCTGTTTTTTCTTCTTGTTCTTGTTCTTCTAGTTCTTCTTCTTCATCCGCTTTTCTACATTCCCTTCTTCTTCTTCTTTATCTCCTTCTGTTTCTTCTTCATTTTCTGCTTTTTCCAATCTTCTTATTCTACTGCTTCTGCTTTTCTTCAGCTTATTCTTCTGTTATTTGTGCCTTTTCATCTTATTCTTCTGTTTCTACTTCTTGTTCTTCTTGTTCTTCTAGTTCTCCTTGTACTTCTACATCCCCATCATCTTCTTCTTCATCTTCTTCTGTTTCTTCCGCATTGTCTGCATTTTCAATTACTTCATCGCTTTTTCTTCTGCTGCTGCTTCTTCATCTTATTCATGTGTTATTTCTGCTTTTTCGGCTTATTCTTCTGTAATTTCTGCATTTTCGTCTTATGCTTCGGTTATTTTCCTTTGTCGGCTTAATTTTCTGTTAGTTCTGCTTTTTCGTCTTATTCTTCGGGTTCTCCTTCTTGTTCTACTTCTTCTTCTTGTAGTTCTACATCTCCTTCTCCTTCTTCTTCTGTTTCTTCTGCATGTTATGCTTTTTCAATTACTTCTTCTTCTGCGGCTTCTTCTGAACCTTCCTCGGCTTATTCGTCTGTCATTTCTTCTTATTTTGCGTATCCTTCTGTAATTTCTGCTTTTTTGGCTTATTCTTCTGTTATTTCTGCTTTTTCGACCTATTCTTTTTCTATTTCTGCTTTTTCATCTAATTCTTTTGTTTCTTCTTCTTGTACTTCCTGTTCTTCTTGTTCCACTTCTTCATCTGGTTGTTCTACATCTCCTTCTTCTGCTTCTTTATCTTCTTCTGCGTTTTCTGCATTTTCAATCACTTCTTCTCATGTGCGTTTTCATCTTATTCTTCTGTTTCTACTTCTTGTTCTTCTTGTTCTTCTAGGTCTTCTTGTTCTCCTTGTAGTTCTACATCCCCATCTTCTTCTTCATCTTCTTCTGTTTCTTCCGCATTATCTTCATTTTCAATTACTTCATCGATTCGTCTTCTTCTGCTGCTTCTTCATCTTTTTCATGTGTTATTTCTGCTATTTCGGCTTATTCTTCTGTAATTTCTGCATTTTCGTCTTATACTTCGGTTATTTTCCTTTTTCGGCTTAATCTTCTGTTAGTTCTGCTTTTTCGTCTTATTCTTCGGGTTCTCCTTCTTCTTCTTCTTCTTCTTGTAGTTCTACATCTCCTTCTCCTTCTTCTTCTGTTTCTTCAGCATGTTATGCTTTTTCAATTACTTCTTCTGCGGCTTCTTCAGATCCTACTTCAGCTTATTCTTCTGTTATTTCTGCTTATTTTGCGTATTCTTCTGGTATTTCTGCCTTTTCGGCTTATTCTTCTCTTATTTCTGCTTTTTTGGCCTATTCTTTTTCTATTTCTGCTTTTTCATCTAATTCTTCTGTTTCTTCTCTCGTTCTTCTTGTTTATCTAGTTCTGCTTCTTCATCTGGTTGTTCTACATCTCCTTCTTCTTCTTCTTCTTTATCTTCTTCTGTTTCTTCTGCATTTTCTGCTTTTTCAAATACTTCTTCTTATTCTACTTCTTCTGCATTCCTTCAGCTAATTCTTCTGTTATTTCTGCGTTTTCATCTTATTCATCGGTTTCTACGTCTTGTTCTCCTTGTTCCTCTACTTCTTATTGTTTTTCTTGTATTCTACATCCCCTTCTTCTTCTGTATCTTCTGCAATTTCTGCTTTTTCAATTACTTGATCTTATTCTGCTTCTTCTGCTTCTTCTTCAGCTTATTCAAGTGTTAATTTGCTTTTCTACTTATTCTTCTGTAATTCCTGCCTTTTCATCTAATTCTTTTGAGTCTTCTTCTTGTTCTTCTTGTTCTTCTACTTCTTCTTGTTCTTCTTGTAGTTCTACATACCCTTTCTCATCTTCTTCATCTTCTTCTGTTTCTTCTGCATTTTCTGATTTTTCAATTACTTCTCCTTCTGCTTCTTCTACTTCTTCTTCAGCTTATTCTTCTGTGATTTGTGCGTTTTCATCTTAGTCTTCTGTTTCTACTTCTTGTTCTTCTTCTTCTTCTAATTCTCTTGTTCTCCTTGTAGTTCTACATCCCCATCTTCTTCTTCATCTTCTTCTGTTTCTTCCGCATTATCTGTATTTTCAATTACTTCATCGATTCGTCTTCTTCTGCTGCTTCTTCATCTTTTTCATGTGTTATTTCTGCTATTTCGGCTTATTCTTCTGTAATTTCTGCATTTTCGGCTTATACTTCTGTTATTTCTCCTTTGTCGGCTTAATCTCTGTTATTTCTGCTTTTTCGTCTTATTCGTCGGGTTCTACTTCTTGTTCTTCTTGTTCTTCTTGTAGTTCTACATCTCCCTCTCCTTCTTCTGTTTCTTCTGCATGTTATGCTTTTTCAAACACTTCTTCTTATTCTACGTCTTCGGCTTTTCTTCAGCTTATTCTTCTGTTATTTCTGCGTTTTCATGTTATTCTTCTGTTACTACTTCTTGTTCTTCTGTTCCTCTAGTTCTTCTTGTTCTTCTTGTAGTTCTACATCCCTTCTTCTTCTTCTTCTTCTTCTTCTTCATCTTCTTCTGTATCTTCTGCAATTTCTGCTTTTTCAATTACTTCATCTTCTATTGCTTCTTCTGCTTCTTCTTCAGCGTATTCCAGTGTTATTCTGCTTTTTCGGCTTCTTCTTCTGTAATTTCTGCTTTTTCATCTAATTCTTCTGTGTCTTCTTTTTGTTCTTCTACTTTTTCTTGTTCTTCTTGTAGTTCTACATCCCCTTCTTTGTCTTCTTCATCTTCTTCTGTTTCTTCTGCGTTTTCTGCTTTTTCAATCACTTCTTATCCTTCTGCTTCTTCTACTTCTTCTTCATCTTATTCTGTTTTTTTGTGCGTTTTCATCTTATTCTTCTGTTTCTAATTCTTGTTCTTCTTGTTCTTCTAGTCCTTTTGGTTCTCCTTGTAGATCTACATCCCCATCTTCTTCATCTTCTTCTGTTTCTTCCGCATTTTCAATGACTTCATCTACTTCTTCTTCTTCTGCTTCTTCTTCAGCTTATTCATGTCTTATTTTTGCTTTTTCGGCTTATTCTTCCGTATTTTCTGCATTTTCGGCTTAAACTTCTTGATTTCTGCTTTTTCGGCTTAATCTTCTGTTATTTCTGCTTTTCGTCTTATTCTTTGGTTTCTACTTCTTGTTCTTCTTCTTCATCTTGTTCTTCTTGTAGTTCTACATCTCCTTCTTCTTCTTCTGTTTCTACTGCATGTTATGCTTTTTCAATTACTTCTTCTTCTGCTACTTCTTCTGCCTCTCCTTCAGCTTATTCTTCTGTTATTTCTGCTTATTTTGCTTCTTCTTCTGTTATTTCTGCTTTTCGGCTTATTCTTCTGTTATTTCTGCTTTGTCGGCCTATTCTTTTTCTATTTCTGCTTTTCCATCTAATTCTTCTGTTTTTTCTTCTTGTTCTTGTTCTTCTAGTTCTTCTTCTTCATCCGCTTTTCTACATTCCCTTCTTCTTCTTCTTTATCTCCTTCTGTTTCTTCTTCATTTTCTGCTTTTTCCAATCTTCTTATTCTACTGCTTCTGCTTTTCTTCAGCTTATTCTTCTGTTATTTGTGCCTTTTCATCTTACTCTTCTGTTTCTACTTCTTGTTCTTCTTGTTCTTCTAGTTCTCCTTGTACTTCTACATCCCCATCATCTTCTTCTTCATCTTCTTCTGTTTCTTCCGCATTGTCAGCATTTTCAATTACTTCATCGCTTCTTCTGCTGCTGCTTCTTCATCTTATTCATGTGTTATTTCTGCTTTTTCGGCTTATTCTTCTGTAATTTCTGCATTTTCGTCTTATGCTTCGGTTATTTTCCTTTGTCGGCTTAATTTTCTGTTAGTTCTGCTTTTTCGTCTTATTCTTCGGGTTCTCCTTCTTGTTCTACTTCTTCTTGTAGTTCTACATCTCCTTCTCCTTCTTCTTCTGTTTCTTCTGCATGTTATGCTTTTTCAATTACTTCTTCTTCTGCGGCTTCTTCTGAACCTTCCTCGGCTTATTCGTCTGTCATTTCTTCTTATTTTGCGTATCCTTCTGTAATTTCTGCTTTTTTGGCTTATTCTTCTGTTATTTCTGCTTTTTCGACCTATTCTTTTTCTATTTCTGCTTTTTCATCTAATTCTTTTGTTTCTTCTTCTTGTACTTCCTGTTCTTCTTGTTCCACTTCTTCATCTGGTTGTTCTACATCTCCTTCTTCTGCTTCTTTATCTTCTTCTGCGTTTTCTGCATTTTCAATCACTTCTTCTCATGTGCGTTTTCATCTTATTCTTCTGTTTCTACTTCTTGTTCTTCTTGTTCTTCTAGGTCTTCTTGTTCTCCTTGTAGTTCTACATCCCCATCTTCTTCTTCATCTTCTTCTGTTTCTTCCGCATTATCTTCATTTTCAATTACTTCATCGATTCGTCTTCTTCTGCTGCTTCTTCATCTTTTTCATGTGTTATTTCTGCTATTTCGGCTTATTCTTCTGTAATTTCTGCATTTTCGTCTTATACTTCGGTTATTTTCCTTTTTCGGCTTAATCTTCTGTTAGTTCTGCTTTTTCGTCTTATTCTTCGGGTTCTCCTTCTTGTTCTTCTTCTTCTTGTAGTTCTACATCTCCTTCTCCTTCTTCTTCTGTTTCTTCAGCATGTTATGCTTTTTCAATTACTTCTTCTGCGGCTTCTTCAGATCCTACTTCAGCTTATTCTTCTGTTATTTCTGCTTATTTTGCGTATTCTTCTGGTATTTCTGCCTTTTCGGCTTATTCTTCTCTTATTTCTGCTTTTTTGGCCTATTCTTTTTCTATTTCTGCTTTTTCATCTAATTCTTCTGTTTCTTCTCTCGTTCTTCTTGTTTATCTAGTTCTGCTTCTTCATCTGGTTGTTCTACATCTCCTTCTTCTTCTTCTTCTTCTTTATCTTCTTCTGTTTCTTCTGCATTTTCTGCTTTTTCAAATACTTCTTCTTATTCTACTTCTTCTGCATTCCTTCAGCTAATTCTTCTGTTATTTCTGCGTTTTCATCTTATTCATCGGTTTCTACGTCTTGTTCTCCTTGTTCCTCTACTTCTTATTGTTTTTCTTGTATTCTACATCCCCTTCTTCTTCTGTATCTTCTGCAATTTCTGCTTTTTCAATTACTTGATCTTATTCTGCTTCTTCTGCTTCTTCTTCAGCTTATTCAAGTGTTAATTTGCTTTTCTACTTATTCTTCTGTAATTCCTGCCTTTTCATCTAATTCTTTTGAGTCTTCTTCTTGTTCTTCTTGTTCTTCTACTTCTTCTTGTTCTTCTTGTAGTTCTACATACCCTTTCTCATCTTCTTCATCTTCTTCTGTTTCTTCTGCATTTTCTGATTTTTCAATTACTTCTCCTTCTGCTTCTTCTACTTCTTCTTCAGCTTATTCTTCTGTGATTTGTGCGTTTTCATCTTAGTCTTCTGTTTCTACTTCTTCTTCTTCTTCTTCTTCTAATTCTCTTGTTCTCCTTGTAGTTCTACATCCCCATCTTCTTCTTCATCTTCTTCTGTTTCTTCCGCATTATCTGTATTTTCAATTACTTCATCGATTCGTCTTCTTCTGCTGCTTCTTCATCTTTTTCATGTGTTATTTCTGCTATTTCGGCTTATTCTTCTGTAATTTCTGCATTTTCGGCTTATACTTCTGTTATTTCTCCTTTGTCGGCTTAATCTCTGTTATTTCTGCTTTTTCGTCTTATTCGTCGGGTTCTACTTCTTGTTCTTCTTGTTCTTCTTGTAGTTCTACATCTCCCTCTCCTTCTTCTGTTTCTTCTGCATGTTATGCTTTTTCAAACACTTCTTCTTATTCTACGTCTTCGGCTTTTCTTCAGCTTATTCTTCTGTTATTTCTGCGTTTTCATGTTATTCTTCTGTTACTACTTCTTGTTCTTCTGTTCCTCTAGTTCTTCTTGTTCTTCTTGTAGTTCTACATCCCTTCTTCTTCTTCTTCTTCTTCTTCATCTTCTTCTGTATCTTCTGCAATTTCTGCTTTTTCAATTACTTCATCTTCTATTGCTTCTTCTGCTTCTTCTTCAGCGTATTCCAGTGTTATTCTGCTTTTTCGGCTTCTTCTTCTGTAATTTCTGCTTTTTCATCTAATTCTTCTGTGTCTTCTTCTTGTTCTTCTACTTTTTCTTGTTCTTCTTGTAGTTCTACATCCCCTTTCTTTGTCTTCTTCATCTTCTTCTGTTTCTTCTGCGTTTTCTGCTTTTTCAATCACTTCTTATCCTTCTGCTTCTTCTACTTCTTCTTCATCTTATTCTGTTTTTTTGTGCGTTTTCATCTTATTCTTCTGTTTCTAATTCTTGTTCTTCTTGTTCTTCTAGTCCTTTTGGTTCTCCTTGTAGATCTACATCCCATCTTCTTCATCTTCTTCTGTTTCTTCCGCATTTTCAATGACTTCATCTACTTCTTCTTCTTCTGCTTCTTCTTCAGCTTATTCATGTCTTATTTTTGCTTTTTCGGCTTATTCTTCCGTATTTTCTGCATTTTCGGCTTAAACTTCTTGATTTCTGCTTTTTCGGCTTAATCTTCTGTTATTTCTGCTTTTCGTCTTATTCTTTGGTTTCTACTTCTTGTTCTTCTTCTTCATCTTGTTCTTCTTGTAGTTCTACATCTCCTTCTTCTTCTTCTGTTTCTACTGCATGTTATGCTTTTTCAATTACTTCTTCTTCTGCTACTTCTTCTGCCTCTCCTTCAGCTTATTCTTCTGTTATTTCTGCTTATTTTGCTTCTTCTTCTGTTATTTCTGCTTTTCGGCTTATTCTTCTGTTATTTCTGCTTTGTCGGCCTATTCTTTTTCTATTTCTGCTTTTCCATCTAATTCTTCTGTTTTTTCTTCTTGTTCTTGTTCTTCTAGTTCTTCTTCTTCATCCGCTTTTCTACATTCCCTTCTTCTTCTTCTTTATCTCCTTCTGTTTCTTCTTCATTTTCTGCTTTTTCCAATCTTCTTATTCTACTGCTTCTGCTTTTCTTCAGCTTATTCTTCTGTTATTTGTGCCTTTTCATCTTATTCTTCTGTTTCTACTTCTTGTTCTTCTTGTTCTTCTAGTTCTCCTTGTACTTCTACATCCCCATCATCTTCTTCTTCATCTTCTTCTGTTTCTTCCGCATTGTCAGCATTTTCAATTACTTCATCGCTTCTTCTGCTGCTGCTTCTTCATCTTATTCATGTGTTATTTCTTGCTTTTTCGGCTTATTCTTCTGTAATTTCTGCATTTTCGTCTTATGCTTCGGTTATTTTCCTTTGTCGGCTTAATTTTCTGTTAGTTCTGCTTTTTCGTCTTATTCTTCGGGTTCTCCTTCTTGTTCTACTTCTTCTTCTTGTAGTTCTACATCTCCTTCTCCTTCTTCTTCTGTTTCTTCTGCATGTTATGCTTTTTCAATTACTTCTTCTTCTGCGGCTTCTTCTGAACCTTCCTCGGCTTATTCGGTCATTTCTTCTTATTTTGCGTATCCTTCTGTAATTTCTGCTTTTTTGGCTTATTCTTCTGTTATTTCTGCTTTTTCGACCTATTCTTTTTCTATTTCTGCTTTTTCATCTAATTCTTTTGTTTCTTCTTCTTGTACTTCCTGTTCTTCTTGTTCCACTTCTTCATCTGGTTGTTCTACATCTCCTTCTTCTGCTTCTTTATCTTCTTCTGCGTTTTCTGCATTTTCAATCACTTCTTCTCATGTGCGTTTTCATCTTATTCTTCTGTTTCTACTTCTTGTTCTTCTTGTTCTTCTAGGTCTTCTTGTTCTCCTTGTAGTTCTACATCCCCATCTTCTTCTTCATCTTCTTCTGTTTCTTCCGCATTATCTTCATTTTCAATTACTTCATCGATTCGTCTTCTTCTGCTGCTTCTTCATCTTTTTCATGTGTTATTTCTGCTATTTCGGCTTATTCTTCTGTAATTTCTGCATTTTCGTCTTATACTTCGGTTATTTTCCTTTTTCGGCTTAATCTTCTGTTAGTTCTGCTTTTTCGTCTTATTCTTCGGGTTCTCCTTCTTCTTCTTCTTCTTCTTGTAGTTCTACATCTCCTTCTCCTTCTTCTTCTGTTTCTTCAGCATGTTATGCTTTTTCAATTACTTCTTCTGCGGCTTCTTCAGATCCTACTTCAGCTTATTCTTCTGTTATTTCTGCTTATTTTGCGTATTCTTCTGGTATTTCTGCCTTTTCGGCTTATTCTTCTCTTATTTCTGCTTTTTTGGCCTATTCTTTTTCTATTTCTGCTTTTTCATCTAATTCTTCTGTTTCTTCTCTCGTTCTTCTTGTTTATCTAGTTCTGCTTCTTCATCTGGTTGTTCTACATCTCCTTCTTCTTCTTCTTCTTTATCTTCTTCTGTTTCTTCTGCATTTTCTGCTTTTTCAAATACTTCTTCTTATTCTACTTCTTCTGCATTCCTTCAGCTAATTCTTCTGTTATTTCTGCGTTTTCATCTTATTCATCGGTTTCTACGTCTTGTTCTCCTTGTTCCTCTACTTCTTATTGTTTTTCTTGTATTCTACATCCCCTTCTTCTTCTGTATCTTCTGCAATTTCTGCTTTTTCAATTACTTGATCTTATTCTGCTTCTTCTGCTTCTTCTTCAGCTTATTCAAGTGTTAATTTGCTTTTCTACTTATTCTTCTGTAATTCCTGCCTTTTCATCTAATTCTTTTGAGTCTTCTTCTTGTTCTTCTTGTTCTTCTACTTCTTCTTGTTCTTCTTGTTCTTCTACTTCTTCTTGTTCTTCTTGTAGTTCTACATACCCTTTCTCATCTTCTTCATCTTCTGTTTCTTCTGCATTTTCTGATTTTTCAATTACTTCTCCTTCTGCTTCTTCTACTTCTTCTTCAGCTTATTCTTCTGTGATTTGCGCGTTTTCATCTTAGTCTTCTGTTTCTACTTCTTCTTCTTCTTCTTCTTCTTCTAATTCTCTTGTTCTCCTTGTAGTTCTACATCCCCATCTTCTTCTTCATCTTCTTCTGTTTCTTCCGCATTATCTGTATTTTCAATTACTTCATCGATTCGTCTTCTTCTGCTGCTTCTTCATCTTTTTCATGTGTTATTTCTGCTATTTCGGCTTATTCTTCTGTAATTTCTGCATTTTCGGCTTATACTTCTGTTATTTCTCCTTTGTCGGCTTAATCTCTGTTATTTCTGCTTTTTCGTCTTATTCGTCGGGTTCTACTTCTTGTTCTTCTTGTTCTTCTTGTAGTTCTACATCTCCCTCTCCTTCTTCTGTTTCTTCTGCATGTTATGCTTTTTCAAACACTTCTTCTTATTCTACGTCTTCGGCTTTTCTTCAGCTTATTCTTCTGTGATTTCTGCGTTTTCATGTTATTCTTCTGTTACTACTTCTTGTTCTTCTGTTCCTCTAGTTCTTCTTGTTCTTCTTGTAGTTCTACATCCCTTCTTCTTCTTCTTCTTCTTCATCTTCTTCTGTATCTTCTGCAATTTCTGCTTTTTCAATTACTTCATCTTCTATTGCTTCTTCTGCTTCTTCTTCAGCGTATTCCAGTGTTATTCTGCTTTTTCGGCTTCTTCTTCTGTAATTTCTGCTTTTTCATCTAATTCTTCTGTGTCTTCTTCTTGTTCTTCTACTTTTTCTTGTTCTTCTTGTAGTTCTACATCCCCTTCTTTGTCTTCTTCATCTTCTTCTGCGTTTTCTGCTTTTTCAATCACTTCTTATCCTTCTGCTTCTTCTACTTCTTCTTCATCTTATTCTGTTTTTTTGTGCGTTTTCATCTTATTCTTCTGTTTCTAATTCTTGTTCTTCTTGTTCTTCTAGTCCTTTTGGTTCTCCTTGTAGATCTACATCCCCATCTTCTTCATCTTCTTCTGTTTCTTCCGCATTTTCAATGACTTCATCTACTTCTTCTTCTTCTGCTTCTTCTTCAGCTTATTCATGTCTTATTTTTGCTTTTTTGGCTTATTCTTCCGTATTTTCTGCATTTTCGGCTTAAACTTCTTGATTTCTGCTTTTTCGGCTTAATCTTCTGTTATTTCTGCTTTTCGTCTTATTCTTTGGTTTCTACTTCTTGTTCTTCTTCTTCATCTTGTTCTTCTTGTAGTTCTACATCTCCTTCTTCTTCTTCTGTTTCTACTGCATGTTATGCTTTTTCAATTACTTCTTCTTCTGCTACTTCTTCTGCCTCTCCTTCAGCTTATTCTTCTGTTATTTCTGCTTATTTTGCTTCTTCTTCTGTTATTTCTGCTTTTCGGCTTATTCTTCTGTTATTTCTGCTTTGTCGGCCTATTCTTTTTCTATTTCTGCTTTTCCATCTAATTCTTCTGTTTTTTCTTCTTGTTCTTGTTCTTCTAGTTCTTCTTCTTCATCCGCTTTTCTACATTCCCTTCTTCTTCTTTATCTCCTTCTGTTTCTTCTTCATTTTCTGCTTTTTCCAATCTTCTTATTCTACTGCTTCTGCTTTTCTTCAGCTTATTCTTCTGTTATTTGTGCCTTTTCATCTTATTCTTCTGTTTCTACTTCTTGTTCTTCTTGTTCTTCTAGTTCTCCTTGTACTTCTACATCCCCATCATCTTCTTCTTCATCTTCTTCTGTTTCTTCCGCATTGTCAGCATTTTCAATTACTTCATTGCTTCTTCTGCTGCTGCTTCTTCATCTTATTCATGTGTTATTTCTGCTTTTTCGGCTTATTCTTCTGTAATTTCTGCATTTTCGTCTTATGCTTCGGTTATTTTCCTTTGTCGGCTTAATTTTCTGTTAGTTCTGCTTTTTCGTCTTATTCTTCGGGTTCTCCTTCTTGTTCTACTTCTTCTTCTTGTAGTTCTACATCTCCTTCTCCTTCTTCTTCTGTTTCTTCTGCATGTTATGCTTTTTCAATTACTTCTTCTTCTGCGGCTTCTTCTGAACCTTCCTCGGCTTATTCGTCTGTCATTTCTTCTTATTTTGCGTATCCTTCTGTAATTTCTGCTTTTTTGGCTTATTCTTCTGTTATTTCTGCTTTTGCGACCTATTCTTTTTCTATTTCTGCTTTTTCATCTAATTCTTTTGTTTCTTCTTCTTGTACTTCCTGTTCTTCTTGTTCCACTTCTTCATCTGGTTGTTCTACATCTCCTTCTTCTGCTTCTTTATCTTCTTCTGCGTTTTCTGCATTTTCAATCACTTCTTCTCATGTGCGTTTTCATCTTATTCTTCTGTTTCTACTTCTTGTTCTTCTTGTTCTTCTAGGTCTTCTTGTTCTCCTTGTAGTTCTACATCCCCATCTTCTTCTTCATCTTCTTCTGTTTCTTCCGCATTATCTTCATTTTCAATTACTTCATCGATTCGTCTTCTTCTGCTGCTTCTTCATCTTTTTCATGTGTTATTTCTGCTATTTTGGCTTATTCTTCTGTAATTTCTGCATTTTCGTCTTATACTTCGGTTATTTTCCTTTTTCGGCTTAATCTTCTGTTAGTTCTGCTTTTTCGTCTTATTCTTCGGGTTCTCCTTCTTGTTCTTCTTCTTCTTGTAGTTCTACATCTCCTTCTCCTTCTTCTTCTGTTTCTTCAGCATGTTATGCTTTTTCAATTACTTCTTCTGCGGCTTCTTCAGATACTACTTCAGCTTATTCTTCTG
>NW_028167966.1:0-110008 GCF_964194135.1 Talpa europaea
GAAGATGGAGAAGATGCAGAAGAAGAGGTAATTGAAAAAGCAGAAAATGCAGAAGAAACAGAAGATGAAGAAGAAGAAGGAGATGTGGAACTACAAGAATATGAGGAACTATAAACAACAAGAACAAGAAGAGGAAACAGAAGAATAATAGGAAATAGCAGAAATAACTAAAGAATAAGCCGAAAAATCAGAAAGAACAGAAGAATAAGCCGAAAAAGCGAATTAATAGAAGAATAAGCCGAAAAACAAGAAATAACAGTAGATTAAGCAGAGGAAAAAGCAGAAGAAGCAGAAGAAGCAATTGAAAAAGCAAAATATGCAGAAGAAACAGAGGACGATGAAGAAAAAGAAGAAGGAGGTGTAGAACTCCAAGAACAAGAAGAACCAGAAAAACACAAGAATAAACAGAAGACTAAGATGAAAAAGCAGAAATAACAAAAGAATAAGCCATAAAAGCAGAAATAACGGGAAAATAAGCTGAAAAACCATAAATAAGAGAAGAATAAGCCGAAAAAGCAGAAATAACAGAGCAATAAGCAGCAAAAGCAGAAATAACAGAAGAAGAAGCTGAGGAAGAAGCAGAAGAACCAGAAGAAGAAGATGTAATTGAAAGAGCAAAAATTGCAGAAGAAACAGAAGAAGATAAAGAAAAAGAAGGAGATGTAGAACTACAAGAGGAACTAGAAGAACAACAAGAACAAGAAGAGGAAACAGACGAATAAGAGGAAAAACAGAAATAACCAAAGAATAAGCCGTATAAGCTGAAATAACAGAAGAATAAGCCGAAAAAGCGAAATAGTAGAAGTTAAGCCGAAAACCCAGAAATAAAACTAGATTAAGCTGAGGAAGAAGGAGAAGAAGCAAAAGAAGAAGTAATTAAAAAAGCAAAATATGTAGAAGAAACAGAAAGAAGATGAAGAAAATGAAGGAGATGTAGAACTACAACAAGAACAAGCATTAGAAGAACAAGAAGAACAAGAAGAAGAAACATAAGAATAAGAGGGAAAAGTACATAACAGAAGAATAAGCCGAAAAAGCAGAAATAACAGAAGAATAACCTGAAGAAGAAGAAGCAGAAGAATCAGAAGAAGATGTAATTGAAAATGCAAAAAAAGAAGAATATACAGAAGAGGCAGAGAAGAAGGACATGTAGAACTACAAGAAGAGAAAGAACTAGAAAAAAGGAAGAACAAGAAGAAGAAACAGAAGAATAAGCTGAAGAAGATGGAGAAGATGCAGAAGTGAAAATGAGGAACTTAAAAACAAGAAAAGAAGAGGAAACAGAGAATAATAGGAAATAGCACACTAAAAGAAAGAAGAAGAAGGAGATGAATGAATAATAGAAGAATAAGCCGAAAAACAAGAAATAACAGTAGATTAAGCAGAGGAAAAAGGAGATCAGAAGAACAAGAAGCAAATAGAAGAAACAGGGAAAGAAGGAGGTAACAGAAATAACAAAATAAACATGAAGAATAAGATGAAAAAGCAGAAATAACAAAAGGTAAAGCAGAAATAACAGAATAAGCTGAAATAGAAAAAGCAGAGAAGCAGCAAAGAAGAATAATGAAAAGCAGAAAAATGCAGAGGAAAAAGAAGAAGATGAAGACGAAGGAGATATAGAAGTGAAAGAAGAACAAGAGAAACTGTAAGAACAAGAGGAAGAAACAGAAGAATCAGAGGAAAAAGCAAAAATAACAGAAGAATAAGCCGAAAAAGCAGCAATAAACAGAAGAAAAAGCCGAAAAAGCAGAAATAACAGAAGAATGAGCTGAAGAAGAAGCAACAATTGAAAAGCAGAAAATGCATTAGAAACAGAATAAGAGAAGAAGAAGAAGAAGAAGAAGGATATGTAGAACTACAAGAAGAAGTAGAAGAACAAGAAGAACAAGAAGAAGAAACATGGGAATAAGAGGAAAAAGCAGAAATAACAAAAGAATAAGCGAAAAGCAGAAATAACAGGAGAATAAGCCGAAATAGCAGAAATAAGAGAAGAATAAGGTGAAGAAAAAGCTGAAGCAGAAGGAAGTAATTGAAAAAGCAGAAAATGCATAAGAAACAGACGAGTTGAAAAGAAGAAAAGGAGATGTGGAACTACGAGAGGACAAGAACTAGGAGAACAAGAAGAACAACAGAAGAAACAGAAGAATAAGAGTAAAAGCAGAAATAACAAAGAAGGAAAAAGCAGAAACAGAAAATTAAGCTAGGAGAAGCAGAAGAATCAGAAGAAGAGAAGAAATTGAAAAAACAAAAAAAATGCAGAAGAAACAGAATGATGATGAAGAAGAAGGAGATGTAGAATTACAAGAAGAAAAGAGGAGCTAGAAGAACAGAAGAACAAGAAGAGGAAACAGGGAATAAGAGGATAAAGCAGAAATAACAGATGAGTAAGCCGAAAAAGCAAAGAAAATGGAAAACAGAATAAGCTGAATATGAAGCAGAGGAAGCAGAAAACCCAGAAATAATTGAAAAAGCAAAAAAATGCAGAGGAAACCGAAGAAGATGAAGAAGCAAAAATGGAGAAACAGAAGTGAAAGAAGAAAACAAGAGAAATGTAAGAACCAAGAGGAAAAAACAGAAGAATCAGAGGAAAAAGCAAAAATAAGAGAAGAATAAGCCGAAAAAGCAGCAATAACAGAAGAAAAAGCCGAAAAAGCAGAAATAACAGAAGAATGAGCTGAAGAAGAAGCAACAACTGAAAAGCAGAAAATGCATTAGAAACAGAATAAGATGAAGAAGAAGAAGAAGAAGAAGGATATGTAGAACTACAAGAAGAAGTAGAAGAACAAGAAGAACAAGAAGAAGAAACATGGGAATAAGAGGAAAAAGCAGAAATAACAAAAGAATAAGCGAAAAGCAGAAATAACAGGAGAATAAGCCGAAATAGCAGAAATAAGAGAAGAATAAGGTGAAGAAAAAGCTGAAGCAGAAGAAGAAGTAATTGAAAAAGCAGAAAATGCATTAGAAACAGAAGAAGTTGAAAAAGAAGAAAAAAGGAGATGTAGAAATACGAGAGGAACAAGAACTAGGAGAACAAGAAGAACAAGCAGAAGAAACAGAAGAATAAGAGTAAAAAGCAGAAATAACCAAAGAAATAGCCGAAAAAGCAGAAATAACAGAAAATTAAGCTGCGGAGAAGCAGAAGAATCAGAATAAGAGCAAGAAATTGAAACAACAAACAATGCAGAAGAAACAGAAAGATGAAGAAGAAGAAGGAGATGTAGAATTACAAGAAGAACAAGAGGAGCTAGAAGAACAAGACGAACAAGAAGAAGAAACAGGGGAATAAGAGGATAAATCAGAAATAACAGATGAGTAAGCCGAAAAAGCAGAAATAACAAGAATAAGCCGAAAAAGCAGAAATAACAGAATAAGCTGAATATGAAGCAGAGGAAGCAGGAGAAGTAATTGAAAAAGCAAAAAAATGCAGAGGAAACCGAAGAAGATGAAGACGAAGGAGATATAGAAGTGAAAGAAGAACAAGAGAAACTGTAAGAACAAGAGGAAGAAACAGAAGAATCAGAGGAAAAAGCAAAAATAACAGAAGAATGAGCCGAAAAAGCAGCAATAACAGAAGAAAAAGCAGAAATAAGAGAAGAATAAGCTGAAAAAGAAGCAGAAGAAGCAGTAATTGAAAAGCAGAAAATGCATTAGAAACAGAATAAGATGAAGAAGAAGAAGAAGGAGAAGGATATGTAGAACTACTAGAAGAAGTAGAAGAACAAGAAGAACAAGAAGAAGAAACATGGGAATAAGAGGAAAAAGAGAAATAACAAAAGAATAAGCGAAAAGCAGAAATAACAGGAGAATAAGCCGAAATAGCAGAAATAAGAGAAGAATAAGGTGAAGAAAAAGCTGAAGCAGAAGAAGAAGTAATTGAAAAAGCAGAAAATGCATTAGAAACAGAAGAAGTTGAAAAAGAAGAAAAAAGGTGATGTAGAAATACGAGAGGAACAAGAACTAGGAGACCAAGAAGAACAAGCAGAAGAAATAGAAGAATAAAAGTAAAAAGCAGAAATAACAAAGAAATAGCCGAAAATGCAGAAATAACAGAAAATTAAGCTGCGGAGAAGCAGAAGAATCAGAATAAGAGCAAGAAATTGAAACAACAAACAATGCAGAAGAAACAGAAAGATGATGAAGAAGAAGGAGATGTAGAATTACAAGAAGAACAAGAGGAGCTAGAAGAACAAGACGAACAAGAAGAAGAAACAGGGGAATAAGAGGATAAATCAGAAATAACAGATGAGTAAGCCGAAAAAGCAGAAATAACAGAATAAGCTGAATATGAAGCAGAGGAAGCAGAAGAAGTAATTGAAAAAGCAAAAAAATGCAGAGGAAACCGAAGAAGATGAAGACGAAGGAGATATAGAAGTGAAAGAAGAACAAGAGAAACTGTAAGAACAAGAGGAAGAAACAGAAGAATCAGAGGAAAAAGCAAAAATAACAGAAGAATAAGCCGAAAAAGCAGCAATAACAGAAGAAAAAGCCGAAAAAGCAGAAATAACAGAAGAATGAGCTGAAGAAGAAGCAACAATAGAAAAGCAGAAAATGCATTAGAAACAGAAGAAGTTGAAAAAGAAGAAAAAAGGAGATGTAGAAATACGAGAGGAACAAGAACTAGGAGAACAAGAAGAACAAGCAGAAGAAACAGAAGAATAAGAGTAAAAAGCAGAAATAACCAAAGAAATAGCCGAAAAAGCAGAAATAACAGAAAATTAAGCTGCGGAGAAGCAGAAGAATCAGAATAAGAGCAAGAAATTGAAACAACAAACAATGCAGAAGAAACAGAAAGATGATGAAGAAGAAGGAGATGTAGAATTACAAGAAGAACAAGAGGAGCTAGAAGAACAAGACGAACAAGAAGAAGAAACAGGGGAATAAGAGGATAAATCAGAAATAACAGATGAGTAAGCCGAAAAAGCAGAAATAACAGAATAAGCTGAATATGAAGCAGAGGAAGCAGAAGAAGTAATTGAAAAAGCAAAAAAATGCAGAGGAAACCGAAGAAGATGAAGACGAAGGAGATATAGAAGTGAAAGAAGAACAAGAGAAACTGTAAGAACAAGAGGAAGAAACAGAAGAATCAGAGGAAAAAGCAAAAATAAGAGAAGAATAAGCCGAAAAAGCAGCAATAACAGAAGAAAAAGCCGAAAAAGCAGAAATAACAGAAGAATGAGCTGAAGAAGAAGCAACAACTGAAAAGCAGAAAATGCATTAGAAACAGAATAAGATGAAGAAGAAGAAGAAGAAGAAGGATATGTAGAACTACAAGAAGAAGTAGAAGAACAAGAAGAACAAGAAGAAGAAACATGGGAATAAGAGGAAAAAGCAGAAATAACAAAAGAATAAGCGAAAAGCAGAAATAACAGGAGAATAAGCCGAAATAGCAGAAATAAGAGAAGAATAAGGTGAAGAAAAAGCTGAAGCAGAAGTAAGTGAAAAAGCAGAAAATGCATTAGAAACAGAAGAAGTTGAAAAAGAAGAAAAAAGGAGATGTAGAAATACGAGAGGAACAAGAACTAGGAGAACAAGAAGAACAAGCAGAAGAAACAGAAGAATAAGAGTAAAAAGCAGAAATAACCAAAGAAATAGCCGAAAAAGCAGAAATAACAGAAAATTAACCTGCGGAGAAGCAGAAGAATCAGAATAAGAGCAAGAAATTGCAACAACAAACAATGCAGAAGAAACAGAAAGATGAAGTAGAAGAAGGAGATGTAGAATTACAAGAAGAACAAGAGGAGCTAGAAGAACAAGACGAACAAGAAGAAGAAACAGGGGAATAAGAGGATAAATCAGAAATAACAGATGAGTAAGCCGAAAAAGCAGAAATAACAAGAATAAGCCGAAAAAGCAGAAATAACAGAATAAGCTGAATATGAAGCAGAGGAAGCAGGAGAAGTAATTGAAAAAGCAAAAAAATGCAGAGGAAACCGAAGAAGATGAAGACGAAGGAGATATAGAAGTGAAAGAAGAACAAGAGAAAGTGTAAGAACAAGAGGAAGAAACAGAAGAATCAGAGGAAAAAGCAAAAATAACAGAAGAATGAGCCGAAAAAGCAGCAATAACAGTAGAAAAAGCAGAAATAAGAGAAGAATAAGCTGAAAAAGAAGCAGAAGAAGCAGTAATTGAAAAGCACAAAATGCATTAGAAATAGAATAAGATGAAGAAGAAGAAGAAGGAGAAGGATATGTAGAACTACTAGAAGAAGTAGAAGAACAAGAAGAACAAGAAGAAGAAACATGGGAATAAGAGGAAAAAGAGAAATAACAAAAGAATAAGCGAAAAGCAGAAATAACAGGAGAATAAGCCGAAATAGCAGAAATAAGAGAAGAATAAGGTGAAGAAAAAGCTGAAGCAGAAGAAGAAGTAATTGAAAAAGCAGAAAATGCATTAGAAACAGAAGAAGTTGAAAAAGAAGAAAAAATGAGATGTAGAAATACGAGAGGAACAAGAACTAGGAGACCAAGAAGAACAAGCAGAAGAAATAGAAGAATAAAAGTAAAAAGCAGAAATAACCAAAGAAATAGCCGAAAATGCAGAAATAACAGAAAATTAAGCTGCGGAGAAGCAGAAGAATCAGAATAAGAGCAAGAAATTGAAAAAAGAAACAATGCAGAAGAAACAGAAAGATGAAGAAGAAGAAGGAGATGTAGAATTACAAGAAGAACAAGAGGAGCTAGAAGAACAAGACGAACAAGAAGAAGAAACAGGGGAATAAGAGGATAAATCAGAAATAACAGATGAGTAAACCGAAAAAGCAGAAATAACAGAATAAGCTGAATATGAAGCAGAGGAAGCAGAAGAAGTAATTGAAAAAGCAAAAAAATGCAGAGGAAAACGAAGAAGATGAAGACGAAGGAGATATAGAAGTGAAAGAAGAACAAGAGAAACTGTAAGAACAAGAGGAAGAAACAGAAGAATCAGAGGAAAAAGCAAAAATAACAGAAGAATGAGCCGAAAAACCAGCAATAACAGTAGAAAAAGCAGAAATAAGAGAAGAATAAGCTGAAAAAGAAGCAGAAGAAGCAGTAATTGAAAAGCACAAAATGCATTAGAAATAGAATAAGATGAAGAAGAAGAAGAAGGAGAAGGATATGTAGAACTACTAGAAGAAGTAGAAGAACAAGAAGAACAAGAAGAAGAAACATGGGAATAAGAGGAAAAAGAGAAATAACAAAAGAATAAGCGAAAAGCAGAAATAACAGGAGAATAAGCCGAAATAGCAGAAATAAGAGAAGAATAAGGTGAAGAAAAAGCTGAAGCAGAAGAAGAAGTAATTGAAAAAGCAGAAAATGCATTAGAAACAGAAGAAGTTGAAAAAGAAGAAAAAATGAGATGTAGAAATACGAGAGGAACAAGAACTAGGAGACCAAGAAGAACAAGCAGAAGAAATAGAAGAATAAAAGTAAAAAGCAGAAATAACCAAAGAAATAGCCGAAAATGCAGAAATAACAGAAAATTAAGCTGCGGAGAAGCAGAAGAATCAGAATAAGAGCAAGAAATTGAAAAAAGAAACAATGCAGAAGAAACAGAAAGATGAAGAAGAAGAAGGAGATGTAGAATTACAAGAAGAACAAGAGGAGCTAGAAGAACAAGACGAACAAGAAGAAGAAACAGGGGAATAAGAGGATAAATCAGAAATAACAGATGAGTAAGCCGAAAAAGCAGAAATAACAGAATAAGCTGAATATGAAGCAGAGGAAGCAGAAGGAGTAATTGAAAAAGCAAAAAAATGCAGAGGAAACCGAAGAAGATGAAGACGAAGGAGATATAGAAGTGAAAGAAGAACAAGAGAAACTGTAAGAACAAGAGGAAGAAACAGAAGAATCAGAGGAAAAAGCAAAAATAACAGAAGAATAAGCCGAAAAAGCAGAAATAACAGAAGAATGAGCTGAAGAAGAAGCAACAATTGAAAAGCAGAAAATGCATTAGAAACAGAATAAGATGAAGAAGAAGAAGAAGAAGAAGGATATGTAGAACTACAAGAAGAAGGAGAAGAACAAGAAGAACAAGAAGAAGAAACATGGGAATAAGAGGAAAAAGCAGAAATAACAAAAGAATAAGCGAAAAGCAGAAATAACAGGAGAATAAGCCGAAATAGCAGAAATAAGAGAAGAATAAGGTGAAGAAAAAGCTGAAGCAGAAGAAGAAGTAATTGAAAAAGCAGAAAATGCATTAGAAACAGAAGAAGTTGAAAAAGAAGAAAAAAGGAGATGTAGAAATACGAGAGGAACAAGAACTAGGAGAACAAGAAGAACAAGCAGAAGAAACAGAAGAATAAGAGTAAAAAGCAGATATAACCAAAGAAATAGCCGAAAAAGCAGAAATAACAGAAAATTAAGCTGCGGAGAAGCAGAAGAATCAGAATAAGAGCAAGACATTGAAAAAAGAAACAATGCAGGAGAAACAGAAAGATGAAGAAGAAGAAGGAGATGTAGAATTACAAGAAGAACAAGAGGAGCTAGAAGAACAAGACGAACAAGAAGAAGAAACAGGGGAATAAGAGGATAAATCAGAAATAACAGATGAGTAAGCCGAAAAAGCAGAAATAACAGAATAAGCTGAATATGAAGCAGAGGAAGCAGAAGAAGTAATTGAAAAAGCAAAAAAATGCAGAGGAAACTGAAGAAGATGAAGACGAAGGAGATATAGAAGTGAAAGAAGAACAAGAGAAACTGTAAGAACAAGAGGAAGAAACAGAAGAATCAGAGGAAATAGCAAAAATAACAGAAGAATAAGCCGAAAAAGCAGCAATAACAGAAGAAAAAGCCGAAAAAGCAGAAATAACAGAAGAATGAGCTGAAGAAGAAGCAACAATTGAAAAGCAGAAAATTCATTAGAAACAGAATAAGATGAAGAAGAAGAAGAAGAAGAAGGATATGTAGAACTACAAGAAGAAGTAGAAGAACAAGAAGAACAAGAAGAAGAAACATGGGAATAAGAGGAAAAAGCAGAAATAACAAAAGAATAAGCGAAAAGCAGAAATAACAGGAGAATAAGCCGAAATAGCAGAAATAAGAGAAGAATAAGGTGAAGAAAAAGCTGAAGCAGAAGAAGTAATTGAAAAAGCAGAAAATGCATTAGAAACAGAAGAAGTTGAAAAAGAAGAAAAAAGGAGATGTAGAAATACGAGAGGAACAAGAACTAGGAGACCAAGAAGAACAAGCAGAAGAAACAGAAGAATAAGAGTAAAAAGCAGAAATAACCAAAGAAATAGCCGAAAAAGCAGAAATAACAGAAAATTAAGCTGCGGAGAAGCAGAAGAATCAGAATAAGAGCAAGAAATTGAAACAACAAACAATGCAGAAGAAACAGAAAGATGAAGAAGAAGAAGGAGATGTAGAATTACAAGAAGAACAAGAGGAGCTAGAAGAACAAGACGAACAAGAAGAAGAAACAGGGGAATAAGAGGATAAATCAGAAATAACAGATGAGTAAGCCGAAAAAGCAGAAATAACAAGAATAAGCCGAAAAAGCAGAAATAATAGAATAAGCTGAATATGAAGCAGAGGAAGCAGGAGAAGAAATTGAAAAAGCAAAAAAATGCAGAGGAAACCGAAGAAGATGAAGACGAAGGAGATATAGAAGTGAAAGAAGAACAAGAGAAACTGTAAGAACAAGAGGAAGAAAAAGAAGAATCAGAGGAAAAAGCAAAAATAACAGAAGAAGGAGCCGAAAAAGCAGCAATAACAGAAGAAAAAGCAGAAATAACAGAAGAATAAGCTGAAGAAGAAGCAGAAGAAGCAGTAATTGAAAAGCAGAAAATGCATTAGAAACAGAATAAGATGAAGAAGAAGAAGAAGGAGAAGGATATGTAGAACTACTAGAAGAAGTAGAAGAACAAGAAGAACAAGAAGAAGAAACATGGGAATAAGAGGAAAAAGCAGAAATAAAAAAAGAATAAGCGAAAAGCAGAAATAACAGGAGAATAAGCCGAAATAGCAGAAATAAGAGAAGAATAAGGTGAAGAAAAAGCTGAAGCAGAAGAAGTAATTGAAAAAGCAGAAAATGCATTAGAAACAGAAGAAGTTGAAAAAGAAGAAAAAAGGAGATGTAGAAATACGAGAGGAACAAGAACTAGGAGACCAAGAAGAACAAGCAGAAGAAACAGAAAAATAAGAGTAAAAAGCAGAAATAACCAAAGAAATAGCCGAAAAAGCAGAAATAACAGAAAATTAAGCTGCGGAGAAGCAGAAGAATCAGAATAAGAGCAAGAAATTGAAACAACAAACAATGCAGAAGAAACAGAAAGATGAAGAAGAAGAAGGAGATGTAGAATTACAAGAAGAACAAGAGGAGCTAGAAGAACAAGACGAACAAGAAGAAGAAACAGGGGAATAAGAGGATAAATCAGAAATAACAGATGAGTAAGCCGACAAAGCAGAAATAACAAGAATAAGCCGAAAAAGCAGAAATAATAGAATAAGCTGAATATGAAGCAGAGGAAGCAGGAGAAGTAATTGAAAAAGCAAAAAAATGCAGAGGAAACCGAAGAAGATGAAGACGAAGGAGATATAGAAGTGAAAGAAGAACAAGAGAAACTGTAAGAACAAGAGGAAGAAACAGAAGAATCAGAGGAAAAAGCAAAAATAACAGAAGAATGAGCCGAAAAAGCAGCAATAACAGAAGAAAAAGCAGAAATAACAGAAGAATAAGCTGAAGAAGAAGCAGAAGAAGCAGTAATTGAAAAGCAGAAAATGCATTAGAAACAGAATAAGATGAAGAAGAAGAAGAAGGAGAAGGATATGTAGAACTACTAGAAGAAGTAGAAGAACAAGAAGAACAAGAAGAAGAAACATGGGAATAAGAGGAAAAAGCAGAAATAACAAAAGAATAAGCGAAAAGCAGAAATAACAGGAGAATAAGCCGAAATAGCAGAAATAAGAGAAGAATAAGGTGAAGAAAAAGCTGAAGCAGAAGAAGTAAGTGAAAAAGCAGAAAATGCATTAGAAACAGAAGAAGTTGAAAAAGAAGAAAAAAGGAGATGTAGAAATACGAGAGGAACAAGAACTAGGAGACCAAGAAGAACAAGCAGAAGAAACAGAAGAATAAGTGTAAAAGCAGAAATAACCAAAGAAATAGCCGAAAAAGCAGAAATAACAGAAAATTAAGCTGCGGAGAAACAGAAGAATCAGAATAAGGGCAAGAAATTGAAAAAAGAAACAATGCAGAAGAAACAGAAAGATGAAGAAGAAGAAGGAGATGTAGAATTACAAGAAGAACAAGAGGAGCTAGAAGAACAAGACGAACAAGAAGAAGAAACAGGGGAATAAGAGGATAAATCAGAAATAACAGATGAGTAAGCCGAAAAAGCAGAAATAACAGAATAAGCTGAATATGAAGCAGAGGAAGCAGAAGAAGTAATTGAAAAAGCAAAAAAATGCAGAGGAAACCGAAGAAGATGAAGACGAAGGAGATATAGAAGTGAAAGAAGAACAAGAGAAACTGTAAGAACAAGCGGAAGAAACAGAAGAATCAGAGGAAATAGCAAAAATAACAGAAGAATAAGCCGAGAAAGCAGCAATAACAGAAGAAAAAGCCGAAAAAGCAGAAATAACAGAAGAATGAGCTGAAGAAGAAGCAACAATTGAAAAGCAGAAAATTCATTAGAAACAGAATAAGATGAAGAAGAAGAAGAAGAAGAAGGATATGTAGAACTACAAGAAGAAGTAGAAGAACAAGAAGAACAAGAAGAAGAAACATGGGAATAAGAGGAAAAAGCAGAAATAACAAAAGAATAAGCGAAAAGCAGAAATAACAGGAGAATAAGCCGAAATAGCAGAAATAAGAGAAGAATAAGGTGAAGAAAAAGCTGAAGCAGAAGAAGTAATTGAAAAAGCAGAAAATGCATTAGAAACAGAAGAAGTTGAAAAAGAAGAAAAAAGGAGATGTAGAAATACGAGAGGAACAAGAACTAGGAGAACAAGAAGAACAAGCAGAAGAAACAGAAGAATAAGAGTAAAAAGCAGAAATAACCAAACAAATAGCCGAAAAAGCAGAAATAACAGAAAATTAAGCTGCGGAGAAGCAGAAGAATCAGAATAAGAGCAAGAAATTGAAACAACAAACAATGCAGAAGAAACAGAAAGATGAAGAAGAAGAAGGAGATGTAGAATTACAAGAAGAACAAGAGGAGCTAGAAGAACAAGACGAACAAGAAGAAGAAACAGGGGAATAAGAGGATAAATCAGAAATAACAGATGAGTAAGCCGAAAAAGCAGAAATAACAAGAATAAGCCGAAAAAGCAGAAATAATAGAATAAGCTGAATATGAAGCAGAGGAAGCAGGAGAAGAAATTGAAAAAGCAAAAAAATGCAGAGGAAACCGAAGAAGATGAAGACGAAGGAGATATAGAAGTGAAAGAAGAACAAGAGAAACTGTAAGAACAAGAGGAAGAAAAAGAAGAATCAGAGGAAAAAGCAAAAATAACAGAAGAATGAGCCGAAAAAGCAGCAATAACAGAAGAAAAAGCAGAAATAACAGAAGAATAAGCTGAAGAAGAAGCAGAAGAAGCAGTAATTGAAAAGCAGTAAATGCATTAGAAACAGAATAAGATGAAGAAGAAGAAGAAGGAGAAGGATATGTAGAACTACTAGAAGAAGTAGAAGAACAAGAAGAACAAGAAGAAGTAACATGGGAATAAGAGGAAAAAGCAGAAATAACAAAAGAATAAGCGAAAAGCAGAAATAACAGGAGAATAAGCCGAAATAGGAGAAATAAGAGAAGAATAAGGTGAAGAAAAAGCTGAAGCAGAAGAAGTAATTGAAAAAGCAGAAAATGCATTAGAAACAGAAGAAGTTGAAAAAGAAGAAAAAAGGAGATGTAGAAATACGGGAGGAACAAGAACTAGGAGACCAAGAAGAACAAGCAGAAGAAACAGAAGAATAAAAGTAAAAAGCAGAAATAACCAAAGAAATAGCCGAAAAAGCAGAAATAACAGAAAATTAAGCTGCGGAGAAACAGAAGAATCAGAATAAGAGCAAGAAATTGAAAAAAGAAACAATGCAGAAGAAACAGAAAGATGAAGAAGAAGAAGGAGATGTAGAATTACAAGAAGAACAAGAGGAGCTAGAAGAACAAGACGAACAAGAAGAAGAAACAGGGGAAGAAGAGGATAAATCAGAAATAACAGATGAGTAAGCCGAAAAAGCAGAAATAACAGAATAAGCTGAATATGAAGCAGAGGAAGCAGAAGAAGTAATTGAAAAAGCAAAAAAATGCAGAGGAAACCGAAGAAGATGAAGACGAAGGAGATATAGAAGTGAAAGAAGAACAAGAGAAACTGTAAGAACAAGAGGAAGAAACAGAAGAATCAGAGGAAAAAGCAAAAATAACAGAAGAATAAGCCGAAAAAGCAGCAATAACAGAAGAAAAAGCCGAAAAAGCAGAAATAACAGAAGAATGAGCTGAAGAAGAAGCAACAATTGAAAAGCAGAAAATGCATTAGAAACAGAATAAGATGAAGAAGAAGAAGAAGAAGAAGGATATGTAGAACTACAAGAAGAAGTAGAAGAACAAGAAGAACAAGAAGAAGAAACATGGGAATAAGAGGAAAAAGCAGAAATAACAAAAGAATAAGCGAAAAGCAGAAATAACAGGAGAATAAGCCGAAATAGCAGAAATAAGAGAAGAATAAGGTGAAGAAAATGCTGAAGCAGAAGAAGTAAGTGAAAAAGCAGAAAATGCATTAGAAACAGAAGAAGTTGAAAAAGAAGAAAAAAGGAGATGTAGAAATACGAGAGGAACAAGAACTAGGAGACCAAGAAGAACAAGCAGAAGAAACAGAAGAATAAGCGTAAAAAGCAGAAATAACCAAAGAAATAGCCGAAAAAGCAGAAATAACAGAAAATTAAGCTGCGGAGAAGCAGAAGAATTAGAATAAGAGCAAGAAATTGAAACAGGAAACAATGCAGAAGAAACAGAAAGATGAAGAAGAAGAAGGAGACGTAGAATTACAAGAAGAACAAGAGGAGCTAGAAGAACAAGACGAACAAGAAGAAGAAACAGGGGAAGAAGAGGATAAATCAGAAATAACAGATGAGTAAGCCGAAAAAGCAGAAATAACAGAATAAGCTGAATATGAAGCAGAGGAAGCAGAAGAAGTAATTGAAAAAGCAAAAAAATGCAGAGGAAACCGAAGAAGATGAAGACGAAGGAGATATAGAAGTGAAAGAAGAACAAGAGAAACTGTAAGAACAAGAGGAAGAAACAGAAGAATCAGAGGAAAAAGCAAAAATAACAGAAGAATAAGCCGAAAAAGCAGCAATAACAGAAGAAAAAGCCGAAAAAGCAGAAATAACAGAAGAATGAACTGAAGAAGAAGCAACAATTGAAAAGCAGAAAATGCATTAGAAACAGAATAAGATGAAGAAGAAGAAGAAGAAGAAGGATATGTAGAACTACAAGAAGAAGTAGAAGAACAAGAAGAACAAGAAGAAGAAACATGGGAATAAGAGGAAAAAGCAGAAATAACAAAAGAATAAGCGAAAAGCAGAAATAACAGGAGAATAAGCCGAAATAGCAGAAATAAGAGAAGAATAAGGTGAAGAAAAAGCTGAAGCAGAAGAAGAGGTAATTGAAAAAGCAGAAAATGCATTAGAAACAGAAGAAGTTGAAAAAGAAGAAAAAAGGAGATGTAGAAATACGAGAGGAACAAGAACTAGGAGAACAAGAAGAACAAGCAGAAGAAAAAGAAGAATAAGAGTAAAAAGCAGAAATAACCAAAGAAATAGCCGAAAAAGCAGAAATAACAGAAAATTAAGCTGCGGAGAAGCAGAAGAATCAGAATAAGAGCAAGAAATTGAAACAACAAACAATGCAGAAGAAACAGAAAGATGATGAAGAAGAAGGAGATGTAGAATTACAAGAAGAACAAGAGGAGCTAGAAGAACAAGACGAACAAGAAGAAGAAACAGGGGAATAAGAGGATAAATCAGAAATAACAGATGAGTAAGCCGAAAAAGCAGAAATAACAAGAATAAGCCGAAAAAGCAGAAATAACAGAATAAGCTGAATATGAAACAGAGGAAGCAGAAGAAGTAATAGAAAAAGCAAAAATATGCAGAGGAAACCGAAGAAGATGAAGACGAAGGAGATATAGAAGTGAAAGAAGAACAAGAGAAACTGTAAGAACAAGAGGAAGAAAGAGAAGAATCAGAGGAAATAGCAAAAATAACAGAAGAATGAGCCGAAAAAGCAGCAATAACAGAAGAAAAAGCAGAAATAACGGAAGAATAAGCTGAAGAAGAAGCAGAAGAAGCAGTAATTGAAAAGCAGAAAATGCATTAGAAACAGAATAAGATGAAGAAGAAGAAGAAGGAGAAGGATATGTAGAACTACTAGAAGAAGTAGAAGAACAAGAAGAACAAGAAGAAGAAACATGGGAATAAGAGGAAAAAGCAGAAATAACAAAAGAATAAGCGAAAAGCAGAAATAACAGGAGAATAAGCCGAAATAGCAGAAATAAGAGAAGAATAAGGTGAAGAAAAAGCTGAAGCAGAAGAAGTAAGTGAAAAAGCAGAAAATGCATTAGAAACAGAAGAAGTTGAAAAAGAAGAAAAAAGGAGATGTAGAAATACGAGAGGAACAAGAACTAGGAGACCAAGAAGAACAAGCAGAAGAAACAGAAGAATAAGAGTAAAAAGCAGAAATAACCAAAGAAATAGCCGAAAAAGCAGAAATAACAGAAAATTAAGCTGCGGAAGAAGCAGAAGAATCAGAATAAGAGCAAGAAATTGAAACAACAAACAATGCAGAAGAAACAGAAAGATGAAGAAGAAGAAGGAGATGTAGAATTACAAGAAGAACAAGAGGAGCTAGAAGAACAAGACGAACAAGAAGAAGAAACAGGGGAATAAGAGGATAAATCAGAAATAACAGACGAGTAAGCCGAAAAAGCAGAAATAACAAGAATAAGCCGAAAAAGCAGAAATTACAGAATAAGCTGAATATGAAGCAGAGGAAGCAGAAGAAGTAATTGAAAAAGCAAAAAAATGCAGAGGAAACCGAAGAAGATGAAGACGAAGGAGATATAGAAGTGAAAGAAGAACAAGAGAAACTGTAAGAACAAGAGGAAGAAACAGAAGAATCAGAGGAAAAAGCAAAAATAACAGAAGAATGAGCCGAAAAAGCAGCAATAACAGAAGAAAAAGCAGAAATAACAGAAGAATAAGCTGAAGAAGAAGCAGAAGAAGCAGTAATTGAAAAGCAGAAAATGCATTAGAAACAGTATAAGATGAAGAAGAAGAAGAAGGAGAAGGATATGTAGAACTACTAGAAGAATTAGAAGAACAAGAAGAACAAGAAGAAGAAACATGGGAATAAGAGGAAAAAGCAGAAATAACAAAAGAATAAGCGAAAAGCAGAAATAACAGGAGAATAACCCGAAATAGCAGAAATAAGAGAAGAATAAGGTGAAGAAAAAGCTGAAGCAGAAGAAGAAGTAATTGAAAAAGCAGAAAATGCATTAGAAACAGAAGAAGTTGAAAAAGAAGAAAAAAGGAGATGTAGAAATACGAGAGGAACAAGAACTAGGAGAACAAGAAGAACAAGCAGAAGAAACAGAAGAATAAGAGTAAAAAGCAGAAATAACCAAAGAAATAGCCGAAAAAGCAGAAATAACAGAAAATTAAGCTGCGGAGAAGCAGAAGAATCAGAATAAGAGCAAGAAATTGAAACAACAAACAATGCAGAAGAAACAGAAAGATGATGAAGAAGAAGGAGATGTAGAATTACAAGAAGAACAAGAGGAGCTAGAAGAACAAGACGAACAAGAAGAAGAAACAGGGGAATAAGAGGATAAATCAGAAATAACAGATGAGTAAGCCGAAAAAGCAGAAATAACAGAATAAGCTGAATATGAAGCAGAGGAAGCAGAAGAAGTAATTGAAAAAGCAAAAAAATGCAGAGGAAACAGAAGAAGATGAAGACGAAGGAGATATAGAAGTGAAAGAAGAACAAGAGAAACTGTAAGAACAAGAGGAAGAAACAGAAGAATCAGAGGAAAAAGCAAAAATAACAGAAGAATAAGCCGAAAAAGCAGCAATAACAGAAGAAAAAGCCGAAAAAGCAGAAATAACAGAAGAATGAGCTGAAGAAGAAGCAACAATTGAAAAGCAGAAAATGCATTAGAAACAGAATAAGATGAAGAAGAAGAAGAAGAAGAAGGATATGTAGAACTACAAGAAGAAGTAGAAGAACAAGAAGAACAAGAAGAAGAAACATGGGAATAAGAGGAAAAAGCAGAAATAACAAAAGAATAAGCGAAAAGCAGAAATAACAGGAGAATAAGCCGAAATAGCAGAAATAAGAGAAGAATAAGGTGAAGAAAAAGCTGAAGCAGAAGAAGTAAGTGAAAAAGCAGAAAATGCATTAGAAACAGAAGAAGTTGAAAAAGAAGAAAAAAGGAGATGTAGAAATACGAGAGGAACAAGAACTAGGAGACCAAGAAGAACAAGCAGAAGAAACAGAAGAATAAGAGTAAAAAGCAGAAATAACCAAAGAAATAGCCGAAAAAGCAGAAATAACAGAAAATTAAGCTGCGGAGAAGCAGAAGAATCAGAATAAGAGCAAGAAATTGAAACAACAAACAATGCAGAAGAAACAGAAAGATGAAGAAGGGGAAGGAGATGTAGAATTACAAGAAGAACAAGAGGAGCTAGAAGAACAAGACGAACAAGAAGAAGAAACAGGGGAATAAGAGGATAAATCAGAAATAACAGATGAGTAAGCCGAAAAAGCAGAAATAACAAGAATAAGCCGAAAAAGCAGAAATAACAGAATAAGCTGAATTTGAAACAGAGGAAGCAGAAGAAGTAATAGAAAAAGCAAAAATATGCAGAGGAAACCGAAGAAGATGAAGACGAAGGAGATATAGAAGTGAAAGAAGAACAAGAGAAACTGTAAGAACAAGAGGAAGAAAGAGAAGAATCAGAGGAAATAGCAAAAATAACAGAAGAATGAGCCGAAAAAGCAGCAATAACAGAAGAAAAAGCAGAAATAACGGAAGAATAAGCTGAAGAAGAAGCAGAAGAAGCAGTAATTGAAAAGCAGAAAATGCATTAGAAACAGAATAAGATGAAGAAGAAGAAGAAGGAGAAGGATATGTAGAACTACTAGAAGAAGTAGAAGAACAAGAAGAACAAGAAGAAGAAACATGGGAATAAGAGGAAAAAGCAGAAATAACAAAAGAATAAGCGAAAAGCAGAAATAACAGGAGAATAAGCCGAAATAGCAGAAATAAGAGAAGAATAAGGTGAAGAAAAAGCTGAAGCAGAAGAAGTGAAAAAGCAGAAAATGCATTAGAAACAGAAGAAGTTGAAAAAGAAGAAAAAAGGAGATGTAGAAATACGAGAGGATCAAGAACTAGGAGACCAAGAAGAACAAGCAGAAGAAACAGAAGAATAAGAGTAAAAAGCAGAAATAACCAAAGAAATAGCCGAAAAAGCAGAAATAACAGAAAATTAAGCTGCGGAAGAAGCAGAAGAATCAGAATAAGAGCAAGAAATTGAAACAACAAACAATGCAGAAGAAACAGAAAGATGAAGAAGAAGAAGGAGATGTAGAATTACAAGAAGAACAAGAGGAGCTAGAAGAACAAGACGAACAAGAAGAAGAAACAGGGGAATAAGAGGATAAATCAGAAATAACAGACGAGTAAGCCGAAAAAGCAGAAATAACAAGAATAAGCCGAAAAAGCAGAAATTACAGAATAAGCTGAATATGAAGCAGAGGAAGCAGAAGAAGTAATTGAAAAAGCAAAAAAATGCAGAGGAAACCGAAGAAGATGAAGACGAAGGAGATATAGAAGTGAAAGAAGAACAAGAGAAACTGTAAGAACAAGAGGAAGAAACAGAAGAATCAGAGGAAAAAGCAAAAATAACAGAAGAATGAGCCGAAAAAGCAGCAATAACAGAAGAAAAAGCAGAAATAACAGAAGAATAAGCTGAAGAAGAAGCAGAAGAAGCAGTAATTGAAAAGCAGAAAATGCATTAGAAACAGTATAAGATGAAGAAGAAGAAGAAGGAGAAGGAGAAGGATATGTAGAACTACTAGAAGAATTAGAAGAACAAGAAGAACAAGAAGAAGAAACATGGGAATAAGAGGAAAAAGCAGAAATAACAAAAGAATAAGCGAAAAGCAGAAATAACAGGAGAATAACCCGAAATAGCAGAAATAAGAGAAGAATAAGGTGAAGAAAAAGCTGAAGCAGAAGAAGAAGTAATTGAAAAAGCAGAAAATGCATTAGAAACAGAAGAAGTTGAAAAAGAAGAAAAAAGGAGATGTAGAAATACGAGAGGAACAAGAACTAGGAGAACAAGAAGAACAAGCAGAAGAAACAGAAGAATAAGAGTAAAAAGCAGAAATAACCAAAGAAATAGCCGAAAAAGCAGAAATAACAGAAAATTAAGCTGCGGAGAAGCAGAAGAATCAGAATAAGAGCAAGAAATTGAAACAACAAACAATGCAGAAGAAACAGAAAGATGATGAAGAAGAAGGAGATGTAGAATTACAAGAAGAACAAGAGGAGCTAGAAGAACAAGACGAACAAGAAGAAGAAACAGGGGAATAAGAGGATAAATCAGAAATAACAGATGAGTAAGCCGAAAAAGCAGAAATAACAGAATAAGCTGAATATGAAGCAGAGGAAGCAGAAGAAGTAATTGAAAAAGCAAAAAAATGCAGAGGAAACAGAAGAAGATGAAGACGAAGGAGATATAGAAGTGAAAGAAGAACAAGAGAAACTGTAAGAACAAGAGGAAGAAACAGAAGAATCAGAGGAAAAAGCAAAAATAACAGAAGAATAAGCCGAAAAAGCAGCAATAACAGAAGAAAAAGCCGAAAAAGCAGAAATAACAGAAGAATGAGCTGAAGAAGAAGCAACAATTGAAAAGCAGAAAATGCATTAGAAACAGAATAAGATGAAGAAGAAGAAGAAGAAGAAGGATATGTAGAACTACAAGAAGAAGTAGAAGAACAAGAAGAACAAGAAGAAGAAACATGGGAATAAGAGGAAAAAGCAGAAATAACAAAAGAATAAGCGAAAAGCAGAAATAACAGGAGAATAAGCCGAAATAGCAGAAATAAGAGAAGAATAAGGTGAAGAAAAAGCTGAAGCAGAAGAAGTAAGTGAAAAAGCAGAAAATGCATTAGAAACAGAAGAAGTTGAAAAAGAAGAAAAAAGGAGATGTAGAAATACGAGAGGAACAAGAACTAGGAGACCAAGAAGAACAAGCAGAAGAAACAGAAGAATAAGAGTAAAAAGCAGAAATAACCAAAGAAATAGCCGAAAAAGCAGAAATAACAGAAAATTAAGCTGCGGAGAAGCAGAAGAATCAGAATAAGAGCAAGAAATTGAAACAACAAACAATGCAGAAGAAACAGAAAGATGAAGAAGGGGAAGGAGATGTAGAATTACAAGAAGAACAAGAGGAGCTAGAAGAACAAGACGAACAAGAAGAAGAAACAGGGGAATAAGAGGATAAATCAGAAATAACAGATGAGTAAGCCGAAAAAGCAGAAATAACAAGAATAAGCCGAAAAAGCAGAAATAACAGAATAAGCTGAATTTGAAACAGAGGAAGCAGAAGAAGTAATAGAAAAAGCAAAAATATGCAGAGGAAACCGAAGAAGATGAAGACGAAGGAGATATAGAAGTGAAAGAAGAACAAGAGAAACTGTAAGAACAAGAGGAAGAAAGAGAAGAATCAGAGGAAATAGCAAAAATAACAGAAGAATGAGCCGAAAAAGCAGCAATAACAGAAGAAAAAGCAGAAATAACGGAAGAATAAGCTGAAGAAGAAGCAGAAGAAGCAGTAATTGAAAAGCAGAAAATGCATTAGAAACAGAATAAGATGAAGAAGAAGAAGAAGGAGAAGGATATGTAGAACTACTAGAAGAAGTAGAAGAACAAGAAGAACAAGAAGAAGAAACATGGGAATAAGAGGAAAAAGCAGAAATAACAAAAGAATAAGCGAAAAGCAGAAATAACAGGAGAATAAGCCGAAATAGCAGAAATAAGAGAAGAATAAGGTGAAGAAAAAGCTGAAGCAGAAGAAGTGAAAAAGCAGAAAATGCATTAGAAACAGAAGAAGTTGAAAAAGAAGAAAAAAGGAGATGTAGAAATACGAGAGGATCAAGAACTAGGAGACCAAGAAGAACAAGCAGAAGAAACAGAAGAATAAGAGTAAAAAGCAGAAATAACCAAAGAAATAGCCGAAAAAGCAGAAATAACAGAAAATTAAGCTGCGGAAGAAGCAGAAGAATCAGAATAAGAGCAAGAAATTGAAACAACAAACAATGCAGAAGAAACAGAAAGATGAAGAAGAAGAAGGAGATGTAGAATTACAAGAAGAACAAGAGGAGCTAGAAGAACAAGACGAACAAGAAGAAGAAACAGGGGAATAAGAGGATAAATCAGAAATAACAGACGAGTAAGCCGAAAAAGCAGAAATAACAAGAATAAGCCGAAAAAGCAGAAATTACAGAATAAGCTGAATATGAAGCAGAGGAAGCAGAAGAAGTAATTGAAAAAGCAAAAAAATGCAGAGGAAACCGAAGAAGATGAAGACGAAGGAGATATAGAAGTGAAAGAAGAACAAGAGAAACTGTAAGAACAAGAGGAAGAAACAGAAGAATCAGAGGAAAAAGCAAAAATAACAGAAGAATGAGCCGAAAAAGCAGCAATAACAGAAGAAAAAGCAGAAATAACAGAAGAATAAGCTGAAGAAGAAGCAGAAGAAGCAGTAATTGAAAAGCAGAAAATGCATTAGAAACAGTATAAGATGAAGAAGAAGAAGAAGGAGAAGGAGAAGGATATGTAGAACTACTAGAAGAATTAGAAGAACAAGAAGAACAAGAAGAAGAAACATGGGAATAAGAGGAAAAAGCAGAAATAACAAAAGAATAAGCGAAAAGCAGAAATAACAGGAGAATAACCCGAAATAGCAGAAATAAGAGAAGAATAAGGTGAAGAAAAAGCTGAAGCAGAAGAAGAAGTAATTGAAAAAGCAGAAAATGCATTAGAAACAGAAGAAGTTGAAAAAGAAGAAAAAAGGAGATGTAGAAATACGAGAGGAACAAGAACTAGGAGAACAAGAAGAACAAGCAGAAGAAACAGAAGAATAAGAGTAAAAAGCAGAAATAACCAAAGAAATAGCCGAAAAAGCAGAAATAACAGAAAATTAAGCTGCGGAGAAGCAGAAGAATCAGAATAAGAGCAAGAAATTGAAACAACAAACAATGCAGAAGAAACAGAAAGATGATGAAGAAGAAGGAGATGTAGAATTACAAGAAGAACAAGAGGAGCTAGAAGAACAAGACGAACAAGAAGAAGAAACAGGGGAATAAGAGGATAAATCAGAAATAACAGATGAGTAAGCCGAAAAAGCAGAAATAACAGAATAAGCTGAATATGAAGCAGAGGAAGCAGAAGAAGTAATTGAAAAAGCAAAAAAATGCAGAGGAAACAGAAGAAGATGAAGACGAAGGAGATATAGAAGTGAAAGAAGAACAAGAGAAACTGTAAGAACAAGAGGAAGAAACAGAAGAATCAGAGGAAAAAGCAAAAATAACAGAAGAATAAGCCGAAAAAGCAGCAATAACAGAAGAAAAAGCCGAAAAAGCAGAAATAACAGAAGAATGAGCTGAAGAAGAAGCAACAATTGAAAAGCAGAAAATGCATTAGAAACAGAATAAGATGAAGAAGAAGAAGAAGAAGAAGGATATGTAGAACTACAAGAAGAAGTAGAAGAACAAGAAGAACAAGAAGAAGAAACATGGGAATAAGAGGAAAAAGCAGAAATAACAAAAGAATAAGCGAAAAGCAGAAATAACAGGAGAATAAGCCGAAATAGCAGAAATAAGAGAAGAATAAGGTGAAGAAAAAGCTGAAGCAGAAGAAGTAAGTGAAAAAGCAGAAAATGCATTAGAAACAGAAGAAGTTGAAAAAGAAGAAAAAAGGAGATGTAGAAATACGAGAGGAACAAGAACTAGGAGACCAAGAAGAATAAGCAGAAGAAACAGAAGAATAAGAGTAAAAAGCAGAAATAACCAAAGAAATAGCCGAAAAAGCAGAAATAACAGAAAATTAAGCTGCGGAGAAGCAGAAGAATCAGAATAAGAGCAAGAAATTGAAACAACAAACAATGCAGAAGAAACAGAAAGATGAAGAAGGGGAAGGAGATGTAGAATTACAAGAAGAACAAGAGGAGCTAGAAGAACAAGACGAACAAGAAGAAGAAACAGGGGAATAAGAGGATAAATCAGAAATAACAGATGAGTAAGCCGAAAAAGCAGAAATAACAAGAATAAGCCGAAAAAGCAGAAATTACAGAATAAGCTGAATTTGAAACAGAGGAAGCAGAAGAAGTAATTGAAAAAGCAAAAAAATGCAGAGGAAACCGAAGAAGATGAAGACGAAGGAGATATAGAAGTGAAAGAAGAACAAGAGAAACTGTAAGAACAAGAGGAAGAAACAGAAGAATCAGAGGAAAAAGCAAAAATAACAGAAGAATGAGCCGAAAAAGCAGCAATAACAGAAGAAAAAGCAGAAATAACAGAAGAATAAGCTGAAGAAGAAGCAGAAGAAGCAGTAATTGAAAAGCAGAAAATGCATTAGAAACAGTATAAGATGAAGAAGAAGAAGAAGGAGAAGGAGAAGGATATGTAGAACTACTAGAAGAATTAGAAGAACAAGAAGAACAAGAAGAAGAAACATGGGAATAAGAGGAAAAAGCAGAAATAACAAAAGAATAAGCGAAAAGCAGAAATAACAGGAGAATAACCCGAAATAGCAGAAATAAGAGAAGAATAAGGTGAAGAAAAAGCTGAAGCAGAAGAAGAAGTAATTGAAAAAGCAGAAAATGCATTAGAAACAGAAGAAGTTGAAAAAGAAGAAAAAAGGAGATGTAGAAATACGAGAGGAACAAGAACTAGGAGAACAAGAAGAACAAGCAGAAGAAACAGAAGAATAAGAGTAAAAAGCAGAAATAACCAAAGAAATAGCCGAAAAAGCAGAAATAACAGAAAATTAAGCTGCGGAGAAGCAGAAGAATCAGAATAAGAGCAAGAAATTGAAACAACAAACAATGCAGAAGAAACAGAAAGATGATGAAGAAGAAGGAGATGTAGAATTACAAGAAGAACAAGAGGAGCTAGAAGAACAAGACGAACAAGAAGAAGAAACAGGGGAATAAGAGGATAAATCAGAAATAACAGATGAGTAAGCCGAAAAAGCAGAAATAACAGAATAAGCTGAATATGAAGCAGAGGAAGCAGAAGAAGTAATTGAAAAAGCAAAAAAATGCAGAGGAAACAGAAGAAGATGAAGACGAAGGAGATATAGAAGTGAAAGAAGAACAAGAGAAACTGTAAGAACAAGAGGAAGAAACAGAAGAATCAGAGGAAAAAGCAAAAATAACAGAAGAATAAGCCGAAAAAGCAGCAATAACAGAAGAAAAAGCCGAAAAAGCAGAAATAACAGAAGAATGAGCTGAAGAAGAAGCAACAATTGAAAAGCAGAAAATGCATTAGAAACAGAATAAGATGAAGAAGAAGAAGAAGAAGAAGGATATGTAGAACTACAAGAAGAAGTAGAAGAACAAGAAGAACAAGAAGAAGAAACATGGGAATAAGAGGAAAAAGCAGAAATAACAAAAGAATAAGCGAAAAGCAGAAATAACAGGAGAATAAGCCGAAATAGCCGAAATAAGAGAAGAATAAGGTGAAGAAAAAGCTGAAGCAGAAGAAGTAAGTGAAAAAGCAGAAAATGCATTAGAAACAGAAGAAGTTGAAAAAGAAGAAAAAAGGAGATGTAGAAATACGAGAGGAACAAGAACTAGGAGACCAAGAAGAACAAGCAGAAGAAACAGAAGAATAAGAGTAAAAAGCAGAAATAACCAAAGAAATAGCCGAAAAAGCAGAAATAACAGAAAATTAAGCTGCGGAGAAGCAGAAGAATCAGAATAAGAGCAAGAAATTGAAACAACAAACAATGCAGAAGAAACAGAAAGATGAAGAAGGGGAAGGAGATGTAGAATTACAAGAAGAACAAGAGGAGCTAGAAGAACAAGACGAACAAGAAGAAGAAACAGGGGAATAAGAGGATAAATCAGAAATAACAGATGAGTAAGCCGAAAAAGCAGAAATAACAAGAATAAGCCGAAAAAGCAGAAATAACAGAATAAGCTGAATTTGAAACAGAGGAAGCAGAAGAAGTAATAGAAAAAGCAAAAATATGCAGAGGAAACCGAAGAAGATGAAGACGAAGGAGATATAGAAGTGAAAGAAGAACAAGAGAAACTGTAAGAACAAGAGGAAGAAAGAGAAGAATCAGAGGAAATAGCAAAAATAACAGAAGAATGAGCCGAAAAAGCAGCAATAACAGAAGAAAAAGCAGAAATAACGGAAGAATAAGCTGAAGAAGAAGCAGAAGAAGCAGTAATTGAAAAGCAGAAAATGCATTAGAAACAGAATAAGATGAAGAAGAAGAAGAAGGAGAAGGATATGTAGAACTACTAGAAGAAGTAGAAGAACAAGAAGAACAAGAAGAAGAAACATGGGAATAAGAGGAAAAAGCAGAAATAACAAAAGAATAAGCGAAAAGCAGAAATAACAGGAGAATAAGCCGAAATAGCAGAAATAAGAGAAGAATAAGGTGAAGAAAAAGCTGAAGCAGAAGAAGTGAAAAAGCAGAAAATGCATTAGAAACAGAAGAAGTTGAAAAAGAAGAAAAAAGGAGATGTAGAAATACGAGAGGATCAAGAACTAGGAGACCAAGAAGAACAAGCAGAAGAAACAGAAGAATAAGAGTAAAAAGCAGAAATAACCAAAGAAATAGCCGAAAAAGCAGAAATAACAGAAAATTAAGCTGCGGAAGAAGCAGAAGAATCAGAATAAGAGCAAGAAATTGAAACAACAAACAATGCAGAAGAAACAGAAAGATGAAGAAGAAGAAGGAGATGTAGAATTACAAGAAGAACAAGAGGAGCTAGAAGAACAAGACGAACAAGAAGAAGAAACAGGGGAATAAGAGGATAAATCAGAAATAACAGACGAGTAAGCCGAAAAAGCAGAAATAACAAGAATAAGCCGAAAAAGCAGAAATTACAGAATAAGCTGAATATGAAGCAGAGGAAGCAGAAGAAGTAATTGAAAAAGCAAAAAAATGCAGAGGAAACCGAAGAAGATGAAGACGAAGGAGATATAGAAGTGAAAGAAGAACAAGAGAAACTGTAAGAACAAGAGGAAGAAACAGAAGAATCAGAGGAAAAAGCAAAAATAACAGAAGAATGAGCCGAAAAAGCAGCAATAACAGAAGAAAAAGCAGAAATAACAGAAGAATAAGCTGAAGAAGAAGCAGAAGAAGCAGTAATTGAAAAGCAGAAAATGCATTAGAAACAGTATAAGATGAAGAAGAAGAAGAAGGAGAAGGAGAAGGATATGTAGAACTACTAGAAGAATTAGAAGAACAAGAAGAACAAGAAGAAGAAACATGGGAATAAGAGGAAAAAGCAGAAATAACAAAAGAATAAGCGAAAAGCAGAAATAACAGGAGAATAACCCGAAATAGCAGAAATAAGAGAAGAATAAGGTGAAGAAAAAGCTGAAGCAGAAGAAGAAGTAATTGAAAAAGCAGAAAATGCATTAGAAACAGAAGAAGTTGAAAAAGAAGAAAAAAGGAGATGTAGAAATACGAGAGGAACAAGAACTAGGAGAACAAGAAGAACAAGCAGAAGAAACAGAAGAATAAGAGTAAAAAGCAGAAATAACCAAAGAAATAGCCGAAAAAGCAGAAATAACAGAAAATTAAGCTGCGGAGAAGCAGAAGAATCAGAATAAGAGCAAGAAATTGAAACAACAAACAATGCAGAAGAAACAGAAAGATGATGAAGAAGAAGGAGATGTAGAATTACAAGAAGAACAAGAGGAGCTAGAAGAACAAGACGAACAAGAAGAAGAAACAGGGGAATAAGAGGATAAATCAGAAATAACAGATGAGTAAGCCGAAAAAGCAGAAATAACAGAATAAGCTGAATATGAAGCAGAGGAAGCAGAAGAAGTAATTGAAAAAGCAAAAAAATGCAGAGGAAACAGAAGAAGATGAAGACGAAGGAGATATAGAAGTGAAAGAAGAACAAGAGAAACTGTAAGAACAAGAGGAAGAAACAGAAGAATCAGAGGAAAAAGCAAAAATAACAGAAGAATAAGCCGAAAAAGCAGCAATAACAGAAGAAAAAGCCGAAAAAGCAGAAATAACAGAAGAATGAGCTGAAGAAGAAGCAACAATTGAAAAGCAGAAAATGCATTAGAAACAGAATAAGATGAAGAAGAAGAAGAAGAAGAAGGATATGTAGAACTACAAGAAGAAGTAGAAGAACAAGAAGAACAAGAAGAAGAAACATGGGAATAAGAGGAAAAAGCAGAAATAACAAAAGAATAAGCGAAAAGCAGAAATAACAGGAGAATAAGCCGAAATAGCAGAAATAAGAGAAGAATAAGGTGAAGAAAAAGCTGAAGCAGAAGAAGTAAGTGAAAAAGCAGAAAATGCATTAGAAACAGAAGAAGTTGAAAAAGAAGAAAAAAGGAGATGTAGAAATACGAGAGGAACAAGAACTAGGAGACCAAGAAGAACAAGCAGAAGAAACAGAAGAATAAGAGTAAAAAGCAGAAATAACCAAAGAAATAGCCGAAAAAGCAGAAATAACAGAAAATTAAGCTGCGGAGAAGCAGAAGAATCAGAATAAGAGCAAGAAATTGAAACAACAAACAATGCAGAAGAAACAGAAAGATGAAGAAGGGGAAGGAGATGTAGAATTACAAGAAGAACAAGAGGAGCTAGAAGAACAAGACGAACAAGAAGAAGAAACAGGGGAATAAGAGGATAAATCAGAAATAACAGATGAGTAAGCCGAAAAAGCAGAAATAACAAGAATAAGCCGAAAAAGCAGAAATAACAGAATAAGCTGAATTTGAAACAGAGGAAGCAGAAGAAGTAATAGAAAAAGCAAATAAATATGCAGAGGAAACCGAAGAAGATGAAGACGAAGGAGATATAGAAGTGAAAGAAGAACAAGAGAAACTGTAAGAACAAGAGGAAGAAAGAGAAGAATCAGAGGAAATAGCAAAAATAACAGAAGAATGAGCCGAAAAAGCAGCAATAACAGAAGAAAAAGCAGAAATAACGGAAGAATAAGCTGAAGAAGAAGCAGAAGAAGCAGTAATTGAAAAGCAGAAAATGCATTAGAACAGAATAAGATGAAGAAGAAGAAGAAGGAGAAGGATATGTAGAACTACTAGAAGAAGTAGAAGAACAAGAAGAACAAGAAGAAGAAACATGGGAATAAGAGGAAAAAGCAGAAATAACAAAAGAATAAGCGAAAAGCAGAAATAACAGGAGAATAAGCCGAAATAGCAGAAATAAGAGAAGAATAAGGTGAAGAAAAAGCTGAAGCAGAAGAAGTGAAAAAGCAGAAAATGCATTAGAAACAGAAGAAGTTGAAAAAGAAGAAAAAAGGAGATGTAGAAATACGAGAGGAACAAGAACTAGGAGACCAAGAAGAATAAGCAGAAGAAACAGAAGAATAAGAGTAAAAAGCAGAAATAACCAAAGAAATAGCCGAAAAAGCAGAAATAACAGAAAATTAAGCTGCGGAGAAGCAGAAGAATCAGAATAAGAGCAAGAAATTGAAACAACAAACAATGCAGAAGAAACAGAAAGATGAAGAAGGGGAAGGAGATGTAGAATTACAAGAAGAACAAGAGGAGCTAGAAGAACAAGACGAACAAGAAGAAGAAACAGGGGAATAAGAGGATAAATCAGAAATAACAGATGAGTAAGCCGAAAAAGCAGAAATAACAAGAATAAGCCGAAAAAGCAGAAATTACAGAATAAGCTGAATTTGAAACAGAGGAAGCAGAAGAAGTAATTGAAAAAGCAAAAAAATGCAGAGGAAACCGAAGAAGATGAAGACGAAGGAGATATAGAAGTGAAAGAAGAACAAGAGAAACTGTAAGAACAAGAGGAAGAAACAGAAGAATCAGAGGAAAAAGCAAAAATAACAGAAGAATGAGCCGAAAAAGCAGCAATAACAGAAGAAAAAGCAGAAATAACAGAAGAATAAGCTGAAGAAGAAGCAGAAGAAGCAGTAATTGAAAAGCAGAAAATGCATTAGAAACAGTATAAGATGAAGAAGAAGAAGAAGGAGAAGGAGAAGGATATGTAGAACTACTAGAAGAATTAGAAGAACAAGAAGAACAAGAAGAAGAAACATGGGAATAAGAGGAAAAAGCAGAAATAACAAAAGAATAAGCGAAAAGCAGAAATAACAGGAGAATAACCCGAAATAGCAGAAATAAGAGAAGAATAAGGTGAAGAAAAAGCTGAAGCAGAAGAAGAAGTAATTGAAAAAGCAGAAAATGCATTAGAAACAGAAGAAGTTGAAAAAGAAGAAAAAAGGAGATGTAGAAATACGAGAGGAACAAGAACTAGGAGAACAAGAAGAACAAGCAGAAGAAACAGAAGAATAAGAGTAAAAAGCAGAAATAACCAAAGAAATAGCCGAAAAAGCAGAAATAACAGAAAATTAAGCTGCGGAGAAGCAGAAGAATCAGAATAAGAGCAAGAAATTGAAACAACAAACAATGCAGAAGAAACAGAAAGATGATGAAGAAGAAGGAGATGTAGAATTACAAGAAGAACAAGAGGAGCTAGAAGAACAAGACGAACAAGAAGAAGAAACAGGGGAATAAGAGGATAAATCAGAAATAACAGATGAGTAAGCCGAAAAAGCAGAAATAACAGAATAAGCTGAATATGAAGCAGAGGAAGCAGAAGAAGTAATTGAAAAAGCAAAAAAATGCAGAGGAAACAGAAGAAGATGAAGACGAAGGAGATATAGAAGTGAAAGAAGAACAAGAGAAACTGTAAGAACAAGAGGAAGAAACAGAAGAATCAGAGGAAAAAGCAAAAATAACAGAAGAATAAGCCGAAAAAGCAGCAATAACAGAAGAAAAAGCCGAAAAAGCAGAAATAACAGAAGAATGAGCTGAAGAAGAAGCAACAATTGAAAAGCAGAAAATGCATTAGAAACAGAATAAGATGAAGAAGAAGAAGAAGAAGAAGGATATGTAGAACTACAAGAAGAAGTAGAAGAACAAGAAGAACAAGAAGAAGAAACATGGGAATAAGAGGAAAAAGCAGAAATAACAAAAGAATAAGCGAAAAGCAGAAATAACAGGAGAATAAGCCGAAATAGCCGAAATAAGAGAAGAATAAGGTGAAGAAAAAGCTGAAGCAGAAGAAGTAAGTGAAAAAGCAGAAAATGCATTAGAAACAGAAGAAGTTGAAAAAGAAGAAAAAAGGAGATGTAGAAATACGAGAGGAACAAGAACTAGGACAACAAGAAGAACAAGCAGAAGAAACAGAAGAATAAGAGTAAAAAGCAGAAATAACCAAAGAAATAGCCGAAAATGCAGAAATAACAGAAAATTAAGCTGCGGAAAAGCAGAAGAATCAGAATAAGAGCAAGAAATTGAAACAACAAACAATGCAGAAGAAACAGAAAGATGAAGAAGAAGAAGGAGATGTAGAATTACAAGAAGAACAAGAGGAGCTAGAAGAACAAGACGAACAAGAAGAAGAAACAGGGGAATAAGAGGATAAATCAGAAATAACAGATGAGTAATCCGAAAAAGCAGAAATAACAAGAATAAGCCGAAAAAGCAGAAATAATAGAATAAGCTGAATATGAAGCAGAGGAAGCAGGAGAAGTAATTGAAAAAGCAAAAAAATGCAGGGAAACCGAAGAAGATGAAGACGAAGGAGATATAGAAGTGAAAGAAGAACAAGAGAAACTGTAAGAACAAGAGGAAGAAACAGAAGAATCAGAGGAAAAAGCAAAAATAACAGAAGAATAAGCCGAAAAAGCAGCAATAACAGAAGAAAAAGCCGAAAAAAGCAGAAATAACAGAAGAATGAGCTGAAGAAGAAGCAACAATTGAAAAGCAGAAAATGCATTAGAAACAGAATAAGATGAAGAAGAAGAAGAAGAAGAAGAAGGATATGTAGAACTACAAGAAGAAGTAGAAGAACAAGAAGAACAAGAAGAAGAAACATGGGAATAAGAGGAAAAGCAGAAATAACAAAAGAATAAGCGAAAAGCAGAAATAACAGGAGAATAACCCGAAATAGCAGAAATAAGAGAAGAATAAGGTGAAGAAAAAGCTGAAGCAGAAGAAGAAGTAAGTGAAAAAGAAGAAAATGCATTAGAAACAGAAGAAGTTGAAAAAGAAGAAAAAAGGAGATGTAGAAATACGAGAGGAACAAGAACTAGGAGAACAAGAAGAACAAGCAGAAGAAACAGAAGAGTAAGAGTAAAAAGCAGAAATAACCAAAGAAATAGCCGAAAATGCAGAAATAACAGAAAATTAAGCTGCGGAGAAGCAGAAGAATCAGAATAAGAGCAAGAAATTGAAACAACAAACAATGCAGAAGAAACAGAAAGATGATGAAGAAGAAGGAGATGTAGAATTACAAGAAGAACAAGAGGAGCTAGAAGAACAAGACGAAGAAGAAGAAGAAACAGGGGAATAAGAGGATAAATCAGAAATAACAGATGAGTAAGCCGAAAAAGCAGTTATAACAAGAATAAGCCGAAAAAGCAGAAATAACAGAATAAGCTGAATATGAAACAGAGGAAGCAGAAGAAGTAATTGAAAAAGCAAAAATATGCAGAGGAAACCGAAGAAGATGAAGACGAAGGAGATATAGAAGTGAAAGAAGAACAAGAGAAACTGTAAGAACAAGAGGAAGAAAGAGAAGAATCAGAGGAAATAGCAAAAATAACAGAAGAATGAGCCGAAAAAGCAGCAATAACAGAAGAAAAAGCAGAAATAACGGAAGAATAAGCAGAAGAAGAAGCAGAAGAAGCAGTAATTGAAAAGCAGAAAATGCATTAGAAACAGAATAAGATGAAGAAGAAGAAGAAGGAGAAGGATATGTAGAACTACAAGAAGAAGTAGAAGAACAAGAAGAACAAGAAACATGGGAATAAGAGGAAAAAGCAGAAATAACAAAAGAATAAGCGAAAAGCAGAAATAACAGGAGAATAAGCCGAAATAGCAGAAATAAGAGAAGAATAAGGTGAAGAAAAAGCTGAAGCAGAAGAAGAAGGAATTGAAAAAGCAGAAAATGCATTAGAAACAGAAGAAGTTGAAAAAGAAGAAAAAAGGAGATGTAGAAATACGAGAGGAACAAGAACTAGGAGACCAAGAAGAACAAGCAGAAGAAACAGAATAAGAGTAAAAATCAGAAATAACCAAAGAAATAGCCAAAAAAGCAGAAATAACAGAAAATTAAGCTGCGGAGAAGCAGAAGAATCAGAATAAGAGCAAGAAATTGAAACAACAAACAATGCAGAAGAAACAGAAAGATGATGAAGAAGAAGGAGATGTAGAATTACAAGAAGAACAAGAGGAGCTAGAGGAACAAGACGAACAAGAAGAAGAAACAGGGGAATAAGAGGATAAATCAGAAATAACAGATGAGTAAGCCGAAAAAGCAGAAATAACAAGAATAAGCCGAAAAAGCAGAAATAATAGAATAAGCTGAATATGAAGCAGAGGAAGCAGAAGAAGTAATTGAAAAAGCAAAAAAATGCAGAGGAAACCGAAGAAGATGAAGACGAAGGAGATATAGAAGTGAAAGAACAAGAGAAACTGTAAGAACAAGAGGAAGAAACAGAAGAATCAGAGGAAAAAGCAAAAATAACAGAAGAATAAGCCGAAAAAGCAGCAATAACAGAAGAAAAAGCCGAAAAAGCAGAAATAACAGAAGAATGAGCTGAAGAAGAAGCAACAATTGAAAAGCAGAAAATGCATTAGAAACAGAATAAGATGAAGAAGAAGAAGAAGAAGAAGGATATGTAGAACTAAAAGAAGAAGTAGAAGAACAAGAAGAAGAAACATGGGAATAAGAGGAAAAAGCAGAAATAACAAAAGAATAAGCGAAAAGAAGAAATAACAGGAGAATAAGCCGAAATAGCAGAAATAAGAGAAGAATAAGGTGAAGAAAAAGCTGAAGCAGAAGAAGAGGTAATTGAAAAAGCAGAAAATGCATTAGAAACAGAAGAAGTTGAAAAAGAAGAAAAAAGGAGATGTAGAAATACGAGAGGAACAAGAACTAGGAGAACAAGAAGAACAAGCAGAAGAAAAAGAAGAATAAGAGTAAAAAGCAGAAATAACCAAAGAAATAGCCGAAAAAGCAGAAATAACAGAAAATTAAGCTGCGGAGAAGCAGAAGAATCAGAATAAGAGCAAGAAATTGAAACAACAAACAATGCAGAAGAAACAGAAAGATGATGAAGAAGAAGGAGATGTAGAATTACAAGAAGAAGAAGAGGAGCTGGAAGAACAAGACGAACAAGAAGAAGAAACAGGGGAATAAGAGGATAAATCAGAAATAACAGATGAGTAAGCCGAAAAAGCAGAAATAACAAGAATAAGCCGAAAAAGCAGAAATAACAGAATAAGCTGAATATGAAACAGAGGAAGCAGAAGAAGTAATAGAAAAAGCAAAAATATGCAGAGGAAACCGAAGAAGATGAAGACGAAGGAGATATAGAAGTGAAAGAAGAACAAGAGAAACTGTAAGAACAAGAGGAAGAAAGAGAAGAATCAGAGGAAATAGCAAAAATAACAGAAGAATGAGCCGAAAAAGCAGCAATAACAGAAGAAAAAGCAGAAATAACGGAAGAATAAGCTGAAGAAGAAGCAGAAGAAGCAGTAATTGAAAAGCAGAAAATGCATTAGAAACAGAATAAGATGAAGAAGAAGAAGAAGGAGAAGGATATGTAGAACTACTAGAAGAAGTAGAAGAACAAGAAGAACAAGAAGAAGAAACATGGGAATAAGAGGAAAAAGCAGAAATAACAAAAGAATAAGCGAAAAGCAGAAATAACAGGAGAATAAGCGAAATAGCAGAAATAAGAGAAGAATAAGGTGAAGAAAAAGCTGAAGCAGAAGAAGAAGGAATTGAAAAAGCAGAAAATGCATTAGAAACAGAAGAAGTTGAAAAAGAAGAAAAAAGGAGATGTAGAAATACGAGAGGAACAAGAACTAGGAGACCAAGAAGAACAAGCAGAAGAAACAGAAGAATAAGAGTAAAAAGCAGAAATAACCAAAGAAATAGCCGAAAAAGCAGAAAAAACAGAAAATTAAGCTGCGGAAGAAGCAGAAGAATCAGAATAAGAGCAAGAAATTGAAACAACAAACAATGCAGAAGAAACAGAAAGATGAAGAAGAAGAAGGAGAAGTAGAATTACAAGAAGAACAAGAGGAGCTAGAAGAACAAGACGAACAAGAAGAAGAAACAGGGGAATAAGAGGATAAACCAGAAATAACAGACGAGTAAGCCGAAAAAGCAGAAATAACAAGAATAAGCCGAAAAAGCAGAAATTACAGAATAAGCTGAATATGAAGCAGAGGAAGCAGAAGAAGTAATTGAAAAAGCAAAAAACTGCAGAGGAAACCGAAGAAGATGAAGACGAAGGAGATATAGAAGTGAAAGAAGAACAAGAGAAACTGTAAGAACAAGAGGAAGAAACAGAAGAATCAGAGGAAAAAGCAAAAATAACAGAAGAATGAGCCGAAAAAGCAGCAATAACAGAAGAAAAAGCAGAAATAACAGAAGAATAAGCTGAAGAAGAAGCAGAAGACGCAGTAATTGAAAAGCAGAAAATGCATTAGAAACAGTATAAGATGAAGAAGAAGAAGAAGGAGAAGGAGAAGGATATGTAGAACTACTAGAAGAATTAGAAGAACAAGAAGAACAAGAAGAAGAAACATGGGAATAAGAGGAAAAAGCAGAAATAACAAAAGAATAAGCGAAAAGCAGAAATAACAGGAGAATAACCCGAAATAGCAGAAATAAGAGAAGAATAAGGTGAAGAAAAAGCTGAAGCAGAAGAAGAAGTAATTGAAAAAGCAGAAAATGCATTAGAAACAGAAGAAGTTGAAAAAGAAGAAAAAAGGAGATGTAGAAATACGAGAGGAACAAGAACTAGGAGACCAAGAAGAACAAGCAGAAGAAACAGAAGAATAAGAGTAAAAAGCAGAAATAACCAAAGAAATAGCCGAAAAAGCAGAAATAACAGAAAATTAAGCTGCGGAGAAGCAGAAGAATCAGAATAAGAGCAAGAAATTGAAACAACAAACAATGCAGAAGAAACAGAAAGATGATGAAGAAGAAGGAGATGTAGAATTACAAGAAGAACAAGTGGAGCTAGAAGAACAAGACGAACAAGAAGAAGAAACAGGGGAATAAGAGGATAATCAGAAATAACAGATGAGTAAGCCGAAAAAGCAGAAATAACAGAATAAGCTGAATATGAAGCAGAGGATGCAGAAGAATTCATTGAAAAAGCAAAAAAATGCAGAGGTAACCGAAGAAGATGAAGACGAAGGAGATATAGAAGTGAAAGAAGAACAAGAGAAACTGTAAGAACAAGAGGAAGAAACAAAAGAATCAGAGGAAAAAGCAAAAATAACAGAAGAATAAGCCGAAAAAGCAGCAATAACAGAAGAAAAAGCCGAAAAAGCAGAAATAACAGAAGAATGAGCTGAAGAAGAAGCAACAATTGAAAAGCAGAAAATGCATTAGAAACAGAATAAGATGAAGAAGAAGAAGAAGAAGGATATGTAGAACTACAAGAAGAAGTAGAAGAACAAGAAGAACAAGAAGAAGAAACATGGGAATAAGAGGAAAAAGCAGAAATAACAAAAGAATAAGCGAAAAGCAGAAATAACAGGAGAATAAGCCAAAATAGCAGAAATAAGAGAAGAATAAGGTGAAGAAAAAGCTGAAGCAGAAGAAGAAGTAATTGAAAAAGCAGAAAATGCATTAGAAACAGAAGAAGTTTAAAAAGAAGAAAAAAGGAGATGTAGAAATACGAGAGGAACAAGAACTAGGAGAACAAGAAGAACAAGCAGAAGAAACAGAAGAATAAGAGTAAAAAGCAGAAATAACCAAAGAAATAGCCGAAAAAGCAGAAATAACAGAAAATTAAGCTGCGGAGAAGCAGAAGAATCAGAATAAGAGCAAGAAAGTGAAACAACAAACAATGCAGAAGAAACAGAAAGATGAAGAAGAAGAAGGAGATGTAGAATTACAAGAAGAACAAGAGGAGCTAGAAGAACAAGACGAACAAGAAGAAGAAACAGGGGAATAAGAGGATAAATCAGAAATAACAGATGAGTAAGCCGAAAAAGCAGAAATAACAAGAATAAGCCGAAAAAGCAGAAATAATAGAATAAGCTGAATATGAAGCAGAGGAAGCAGGAGAAGTAATTGAAAAAGCAAAAAAATGCAGAGGAAACCGAAGAAGATGAAGACGAAGGAGATATAGAAGTGAAAGAAGAACAAGAGAAACTGTAAGAACAAGAGGAAGAAACAGAAGAATCAGAGGAAAAAGCAAAAATAACAGAAGAATAAGCGCCGAAAAAGCAGCAATAACAGAAGAAAAAGCCGAAAAAGCAGAAATAACAGAAGAATGAGCTGAAGAAGAAGCAACAATTGAAAAGCAGAAAATGCATTAGAAACAGAATAAGATGAAGAAGAAGAAGAAGAAGAAGGATATGTAGAACTACAAGAAGAAGTAGAAGAACAAGAAGAACAAGAAGAAGAAACATGGGAATAAGAGGAAAAAGCAGAAATAACAAAAGAATAAGCGAAAAGCAGAAATAACAGGAGAATAAGCCGAAATAGCAGAAATAAGAGAAGAATAAGGTGAAGAAAAAGCTGAAGCAGAAGAAGAAGTAATTGAAAAAGCAGAAAATGCATTAGAAACAGAAGAAGTTGAAAAAGAAGAAAAAAGGAGATGTAGAAATACGAGAGGAACAAGAACTAGGAGAACAAGAAGAACAAGCAGAAGAAACAGAAGAATAAGAGTAAAAAGCAGAAATAACCAAAGAAATAGCCGAAAAAGCAGAAATAACAGAAAATTAAGCTGCGGAGAAGCAGAAGAATCAGAATAAGAGCAAGAAATTGAAACAACAAACAATGCAGAAGAAACAGAAAGATGATGAAGAAGAAGGAGATGTAGAATTACAAGAAGAACAAGAGGAGCTAGAAGAACAAGACGAACAAGAAGAAGAAACAGGGGAATAAGAGGATAAATCAGAATAACAGATGAGTAAGCGAAAAAGCAGTAATAACAAGAATAAGCCGAAAAAGCAGAAATAACAGAATAAGCTGAATATGAAACAGAGGAAGCAGAAGAAGTAATAGAAAAAGCAAAAATATGCAGAGGAAACCGAAGAAGATGAAGACGAAGGAGATATAGAAGTGAAAGAAGAACAAGAGAAACTGTAAGAACAAGAGGAAGAAAGAGAAGAATCAGAGGAAATAGCAAAAATAACAGAAGAATGAGCCGAAAAAGCAGCAATAACAGAAGAAAAAGCAGAAATAACGGAAGAATAAGCTGAAGAAGAAGCAGAAGAAGCAGTAATTGAAAAGCAGAAAATGCATTAGAAACAGAATAAGATGAAGAAGAAGAAGAAGGAGAAGGATATGTAGAACTACTAGAAGAAGTAGAAGAACAAGAAGAACAAGAAGAAGAAACATGGGAATAAGAGGAAAAAGCAGAAATAACAAAAGAATAAGCGAAAAGCAGAAATAACAGGAGAATAAGCGAAATAGCAGAAATAAGAGAAGAATAAGGTGAAGAAAAAGCTGAAGCAGAAGAAGAAGGAATTGAAAAAGCAGAAAATGCATTAGAAACAGAAGAAGTTGAAAAAGAAGAAAAAAGGAGATGTAGAAATACGAGAGGAACAAGAACTAGGAGACCAAGAAGAACAAGCAGAAGAAACAGAAGAATAAGAGTAAAAAGCAGAAATAACCAAAGAAATAGCCGAAAAAGCAGAAAAAACAGAAAATTAAGCTGCGGAAGAAGCAGAAGAATCAGAATAAGAGCAAGAAATTGAAACAACAAACAATGCAGAAGAAACAGAAAGATGAAGAAGAAGAAGGAGAAGTAGAATTACAAGAAGAACAAGAGGAGCTAGAAGAACAAGACGAACAAGAAGAAGAAACAGGGGAATAAGAGGATAAACCAGAAATAACAGACGAGTAAGCCGAAAAAGCAGAAATAACAAGAATAAGCCGAAAAAGCAGAAATTACAGAATAAGCTGAATATGAAGCAGAGGAAGCAGAAGAAGTAATTGAAAAAGCAAAAAAATGCAGAGGAAACCGAAGAAGATGAAGACGAAGGAGATATAGAAGTGAAAGAAGAACAAGAGAAACTGTAAGAACAAGAGGAAGAAACAGAAGAATCAGAGGAAAAAGCAAAAATAACAGAAGAATAAGACGAAAAAGCAGCAATAACAGAAGAAAAAGCCAAAAAAGCAGAAATAACAGAAGAATGAGCTGAAGAAGAAGCAACAATTGAAAAGCAGAAAATGCATTAGAAACAGAATAAGATGAAGAAGAAGAAGAAGAAGAAGGATATGTAGAACTACAAGAAGAAGTAGAAGAACAAGAAGAACAAGAAGAAGAAACATGGGAATAAGAGGAAAAAGCAGAAATAACAAAAGAATAAGCGAAAAGCAGAAATAACAGGAGAATAAGTCGAAATAGCAGAAATAAGAGAAGAATAAGGTGAAGAAAAAGCTGGAGCAGAGGAAGAAGTAATTGAAAAAGCAGAAAATGCATTAGAAACAGAAGAAGTTGAAAAAGAAGAAAAAAGGAGATGTAGAAATACGAGAGGAACAAGAACTAGGAGAACAAGAAGAACAAGCAGAAGAAACAGAAGAATAAGAGTAAAAAGCAGAAATAACCAAAGAAATAGCCGAAAAAGCAGAAATAACAGAAAATTAAGCTGCGGAGAAGCAGAAGAATCAGAATAAGAGCAAGAAATTGAAACAACAAACAATGCAGAAGAAACAGAAAGATGATGAAGAAGAAGGAGATGTAGAATTACAAGAAGAACAAGAGGAGCTAGAAGAACAAGACGAACAAGAAGAAGAAACAGGGGAATAAGAGGATAAATCAGAAATAACAGATGAGTAAGCCGAAAAAGCAGTAATAACAAGAATAAGCCGAAAAAGCAGAAATAACAGAATAAGCTGAATATGAAACAGAGGAAGCAGAAGAAGTAATAGAAAAAGCAAAAATATGCAGAGGAAACCGAAGAAGATGAAGACGAAGGAGATATAGAAGTGAAAGAAGAACAAGAGAAACTGTAAGAACAAGAGGAAGAAAGAGAAGAATCAGAGGAAATAGCAAAAATAACAGAAGAATGAGCCGAAAAAGCAGCAATAACAGAAGAAAAAGCAGAAATAACGGAAGAATAAGCTGAAGAAGAAGCAGAAGAAGCAGTAATTGAAAAGCAGAAAATGCATTAGAAACAGAATAAGATGAAGAAGAAGAAGAAGGAGAAGGATATGTAGAACTACTAGAAGAAGTAGAAGAACAAGAAGAACAAGAAGAAGAAACATGGGAATAAGAGGAAAAAGCAGAAATAACAAAAGAATAAGCGAAAAGCAGAAATAACAGGAGAATAAGCGAAATAGCAGAAATAAGAGAAGAATAAGGTGAAGAAAAAGCTGAAGCAGAAGAAGAAGGAATTGAAAAAGCAGAAAATGCATTAGAAACAGAAGAAGTTGAAAAAGAAGAAAAAAGGAGATGTAGAAATACGAGAGGAACAAGAACTAGGAGACCAAGAAGAACAAGCAGAAGAAACAGAAGAATAAGAGTAAAAAGCAGAAATAACCAAAGAAATAGCCGAAAAAGCAGAAATAACAGAATATTAAGCTGCGGAAGAAGCAGAAGAATCAGAATAAGAGCAAGAAATTGAAACAACAAACAATGCAGAAGAAACAGAAAGATGAAGAAGAAGAAGGAGAAGTAGAATTACAAGAAGAACAAGAGGAGCTAGAAGAACAAGACGAACAAGAAGAAGAAACAGGGGAATAAGAGGATAAATCAGAAATAACAGACGAGTAAGCCGAAAAAGCAGAAATAACAAGAATAAGCCGAAAAAGCAGAAATTACAGAATAAGCTGAATATGAGCAGAGGAAGCAGAAGAAGTAATTGAAAAAGCAAAAAAATGCAGAGGAAACCGAAGAAGATGAAGACGAAGGAGATATAGAAGTGAAAGAAGAACAAGAGAAACTGTAAGAACAAGAGGAAGAAACAGAAGAATCAGAGGAAAAAGCAAAAATAACAGAAGAATGAGCCGAAAAAGCAGCAATAACAGAAGAAAAAGCAGAAATAACAGAAGAATAAGCTGAAGAAGAAGCAGAAGAAGCAGTAATTGAAAAGCAGAAAATGCATTAGAAACAGTATAAGATGAAGAAGAAGAAGAAGGAGAAGGAGAAGGATATGTAGAACTACTAGAAGAATTAGAAGAACAAGAAGAACAAGAAGAAGAAACATGGGAATAAGAGGAAAAAGCAGAAATAACAAAAGAATAAGCGAAAAGCAGAAATAACAGGAGAATAAGCCGAAATAGCAGAAATAAGAGAAGAATAAGGTGAAGAAAAAGCTGAAGCAGAAGAAGAAGTAATTGAAAAAGCAGAAAATGCATTAGAAAGAGAAGAAGTTGAAAAAGAAGAAAAAAGGAGATGTAGAAATACGAGAGGAACAAGAACTAGGAGAACAAGAAGAACAAGCAGAAGAAACAGAAGAATAAGAGTAAAGAGCAGAAATAACCAAAGAAAGAGCCGAAAAAGCAGAAATAACAGAAAATTAAGCTGCGGAGAAGCAGAAGAATCAGAATAAGAGCAAGAAATTGAAACAACAAACAATGCAGAAGAAACAGAAAGATGATGAAGAAGAAGGAGATGTAGAATTACAAGAAGAACAAGTGGAGCTAGAAGAACAAGACGAACAAGAAGAAGAAACAGGGGAATAAGAGGATAATCAGAAATAACAGATGAGTAAGCCGAAAAAGCAGAAATAACAGAATAAGCTGAATATGAAGCAGAGGATGCAGAAGAATTAATTGAAAAAGCAAAAAAATGCAGAGGAAACCGAAGAAGATGAAGACGAAGGAGATATAGAAGTGAAAGAAGAACAAGAGAAACTGTAAGAACAAGAGGAAGAAACAAAAGAATCAGAGGAAAAAGCAAAAATAACAGAAGAATAAGCCGAAAAAGCAGCAATAACAGAAGAAAAAGCCGAAAAAGCAGAAATAACAGAAGAATGAGCTGAAGAAGAAGCAACAATTGAAAAGCAGAAAATGCATTAGAAACAGAATAAGATGAAGAAGAAGAAGAAGAAGAAGGATATGTAGAACTACAAGAAGAAGTAGAAGAACAAGAAGAAGAAACATGGGAATAAGAGGAAAAAGCAGAAATAACAAAAGAATAAGCGAAAAGAAGAAATAACAGGAGAATAAGCCGAAATAGCAGAAATAAGAGAAGAATAAGGTGAAGAAAAAGCTGAAGCAGAAGAAGAAGTAATTGAAAACGCAGAAAATGCATTAGAAACAGAAGAAGTTGAAAAAGAAGAAAAAAGGAGATGTAGAAATACGAGAGGAACAAGAACTAGGAGAACAAGAAGAACAAGCAGAAGAAACAGAAGAATAAGAGTAAAAAGCAGAAATAACCAAAGAAATAGCCGAAAAAGCAGAAATAACAGAAAATTAAGCTGCGGAGAAGCAGAAGAATCAGAATAAGAGCAAGAAAGTGAAACAACAAACAATGCCGAAGAAACAGAAAGATGAAGAAGAAGAAGGAGATGTAGAATTACAAGAAGAACAAGAGGAGCTAGAAGAACAAGACGAACAAGAAGAAGAAACAGGGGAATAAGAGGATAAATCAGAAATAACAGATGAGTAAGCCGAAAAAGCAGAAATAACAAGAATAAGCCGAAAAAGCAGAAATAATAGAATAAGCTGAATATGAAGCAGAGGAAGCAGGAGAAGTAATTGAAAAAGCAAAAAAAATGCAGAGGAAACCGAAGAAGATGAAGACGAAGGAGATATAGAAGTGAAAGAAGAACAAGAGAAACTGTAAGAACAAGAGGAAGAAACAGAAGAATCAGAGGAAAAAGCAAAAATAACAGAAGAATAAGCCGAAAAAGCAGCAATAACAGAAGAAAAAGCCGAAAAAGCAGAAATAACAGAAGAATGAGCTGAAGAAGAAGCAACAATTGAAAAGCAGAAAATGCATTAGAAACAGAATAAGATGAAGAAGAAGAAGAAGAAGAAGGATATGTAGAACTACAAGAAGAAGTAGAAGAACAAGAAGAACAAGAAGAAGAAACATGGGAATAAGAGGAAAAAGCAGAAATAACAAAAGAATAAGCGAAAAGCAGAAATAACAGGAGAATAAGCCGAAATAGCAGAAATAAGAGAAGAATAAGGTGAAGAAAAAGCTGAAGCAGAAGAAGAAGTAATTGAAAAAGCAGAAAATGCATTAGAAACAGAAGAAGTTGAAAAAGAAGAAAAAAGGAGATGTAGAAATACGAGAGGAACAAGAACTAGGAGAACAAGAAGAACAAGCAGAAGAAACAGAAGAATAAGAGTAAAAAGCAGAAATAACCAAAGAAATAGCCGAAAAAGCAGAAATAACAGAAAATTAAGCTGCGGAGAAGCAGAAGAATCAGAATAAGAGCAAGAAATTGAAACAACAAACAATGCAGAAGAAACAGAAAGATGATGAAGAAGAAGGAGATGTAGAATTACAAGAAGAACAAGAGGAGCTAGAAGAACAAGACGAACAAGAAGAAGAAACAGGGGAATAAGAGGATAAATCAGAAATAACAGATGAGTAAGCCGAAAAAGCAGTAATAACAAGAATAAGCCGAAAAAGCAGAAATAACAGAATAAGCTGAATATGAAACAGAGGAAGCAGAAGAAGTAATAGAAAAAGCAAAAATATGCAGAGGAAACCGAAGAAGATGAAGACGAAGGAGATATAGAAGTGAAAGAAGAACAAGAGAAACTGTAAGAACAAGAGGAAGAAAGAGAAGAATCAGAGGAAATAGCAAAAATAACAGAAGAATGAGCCGAAAAAGCAGCAATAACAGAAGAAAAAGCAGAAATAACGGAAGAATAAGCTGAAGAAGAAGCAGAAGAAGCAGTAATTGAAAAGCAGAAAATGCATTAGAAACAGAATAAGATGAAGAAGAAGAAGAAGGAGAAGGATATGTAGAACTACTAGAAGAAGTAGAAGAAAAAGAAGAACAAGAAGAAGAAACATGGGAATAAGAGGAAAAAGCAGAAATAACAAAAGAATAAGCGAAAAGCAGAAATAACAGGAGAATAAGCGAAATAGCAGAAATAAGAGAAGAATAAGGTGAAGAAAAAGCTGAAGCAGAAGAAGAAGGAATTGAAAAAGCAGAAAATGCATTAGAAACAGAAGAAGTTGAAAAAGAAGAAAAAAGGAGATGTAGAAATACGAGAGGAACAAGAACTAGGAGACCAAGAAGAACAAGCAGAAGAAACAGAAGAATAAGAGTAAAAAGCAGAAATAACCAAAGAAATAGCCGAAAAAGCAGAAAAAACAGAAAATTAAGCTGCGGAAGAAGCAGAAGAATCAGAATAAGAGCAAGAAATTGAAACAACAAACAATGCAGAAGAAACAGAAAGATGAAGAAGAAGAAGGAGAAGTAGAATTACAAGAAGAACAAGAGGAGCTAGAAGAACAAGACGAACAAGAAGAAGAAACAGGGGAATAAGAGGATAAATCAGAAATAACAGACGAGTAAGCCGAAAAAGCAGAAATAACAAGAATAAGCCGAAAAAGCAGAAATTACAGAATAAGCTGAATATGAAGCAGAGGAAGCAGAAGAAGTAATTGAAAAAGCAAAAAAATGCAGAGGAAACCGAAGAATATGAAGACGAAGGAGATATAGAAGTGAAAGAAGAACAAGAGAAACTGTAAGAACAAGAGGAAGAAACAGAAGAATCAGAGGAAAAAGCAAAAATAACAGAAGAATGAGCCGAAAAAGCAGCAATAACAGAAGAAAAAGCAGAAATAACGGAAGAATAAGCTGAAGAAGAAGCAGAAGAAGCAGTAATTGAAAAGCAGAAAATGCATTAGAAACAGTATAAGATGAAGAAGAAGAAGAAGGAGAAGGAGAAGGATATGTAGAACTACTAGAAGAATTAGAAGAACAAGAAGAACAAGAAGAAGAAACATGGGAATAAGAGGAAAAAGCAGAAATAACAAAAGAATAAGCGAAAAGCAGAAATAACAGGAGAATAAGCCGAAATAGCAGAAATAAGAGAAGAATAAGGTGAAGAAAAAGCTGAAGCAGAAGAAGTAATTGAAAAAGCAGAAAATGCATTAGAAACAGAAGAAGTTGAAAAAGAAAAAAAAAGGAGATGTAGAAATACGAGAGGAACAAGAACTAGGAGACCAAGAAGAACAAGCAGAAGAAACAGAAGAATAAGAGTAAAAAGCAGAAATAACCAAAGAAAGAGCCGAAAAAGCAGAAATAACAGAAAATTAAGCTGCGGAGAAGCAGAAGAATCAGAATAAGAGCAAGAAATTGAAACAACAAACAATGCAGAAGAAACAGAAAGATGATGAAGAAGAAGGAGATGTGGAATTACAAGAAGAACAAGTGGAGCTAGAAGAACAAGACGAACAAGAAGAAGAAACAGGGGAATAAGAGGATAATCAGAAATAACAGATGAGTAAGCCGAAAAAGCAGAAATAACAGAATAAGCTGAATATGAAGCAGAGGATGCAGAAGAATTAATTGAAAAAGCAAAAAAATGCAGAGGAAACCGAAGAAGATGAAGACGAAGGAGATATAGAAGTGAAAGAAGAACAAGAGAAACTGTAAGAACAAGAGGAAGAAACAAAAGAATCAGAGGAAAAAGCAAAAATAACAGAAGAATAAGCCGAAAAAGCAGCAATAACAGAAGAATGAGCTGAAGAAGAAGCAACAATTGAAAAGCAGAAAATGCATTAGAAACAGAATAAGATGAAGAAGAAGAAGAAGAAGGATATGTAGAACTACAAGAAGAAGTAGAAGAACAAGAAGAACAAGAAGAAGAAACATGGGAATAAGAGGAAAAAGCAGAAATAACAAAAGAATAAGCGAAAAGCAGAAATAACAGGAGAATAAGCCAAAATAGCAGAAATAAGAGAAGAATAAGGTGAAGAAAAAGCTGAAGCAGAAGAAGAAGTAATTGAAAAAGCAGAAAATGCATTAGAAACAGAAGAAGTTGAAAAAGAAGAAAAAAGGAGATGTAGAAATACGAGAGGAACAAGATCTAGGAGAACAAGAAGAACAAGCAGAAGAAACAGAAGAATAAGAGTAAAAAGCAGAAATAACCAAAGAAATAGCCGAAAAAGCAGAAATAACAGAAAATTAAGCTGCGGAGAAGCAGAAGAATCAGAATAAGAGCAAGAAAGTGAAACAACAAACAATGCAGAAGAAACAGAAAGATGAAGAAGAAGAAGGAGATGTAGAATTACAAGAAGAACAAGAGGAGCTAGAAGAACAAGACGAACAAGAAGAAGAAACAGGGGAATAAGAGGATAAATCAGAAATAACAGATGAGTAAGCCGAAAAAGCAGAAATAACAAGAATAAGCCGAAAAAGCAGAAATAATAGAATAAGCTGAATATGAAGCAGAGGAAGCAGGAGAAGTAATTGAAAAAGCAAAAAAATGCAGAGGAAACCGAAGAAGATGAAGACGAAGGAGATATAGAAGTGAAAGAAGAACAAGAGAAACTGTAAGAACAAGAGGAAGAAACAGAAGAATCAGAGGAAAAAGCAAAAATAACAGAAGAATAAGCCGAAAAAGCAGCAATAACAGAAGAATGAGCTGAAGAAGAAGCAACAATTGAAAAGCAGAAAATGCATTAGAAACAGAATAAGATGAAGAAGAAGAAGAAGAAGAAGGATATGTAGAACTACAAGAAGAAGTAGAAGAACAAGAAGAACAAGAAGAAGAAACATGGGAATAAGAGGAAAAAGCAGAAATAACAAAAGAATAAGCGAAAAGCAGAAATAACAGGAGAATAAGCCGAAATAGCAGAAATAAGAGAAGAATAAGGTGAAGAAAAAGCTGAAGCAGAAGAAGAAGTAATTGAAAAAGCAGAAAATGCATTAGAAACAGAAGAAGTTGAAAAAGAAGAAAAAAGGAGATGTAGAATACGAGAGGAACAAGAACTAGGAGAACAAGAAGAACAAGCAGAAGAAACAGAAGAATAAGAGTAAAAAGCAGAAATAACCAAAGAAATAGCCGAAAAAGCAGAAATAACAGAAAATTAAGCTGCGGAGAAGCAGAAGAATCAGAATAAGAGCAAGAAATTGAAACAACAAACAATGCAGAAGAAACAGAAAGATGATGAAGAAGAAGGAGATGTAGAATTACAAGAAGAACAAGAGGAGCTAGAAGAACAAGACGAACAAGAAGAAGAAACAGGGGAATAAGAGGATAAATCAGAAATAACAGATGAGTAAGCCGAAAAAGCAGTAATAACAAGAATAAGCCGAAAAAGCAGAAATAACAGAATAAGCTGAATATGAAACAGAGGAAGCAGAAGAAGTAATAGAAAAAGCAAAAATATGCAGAGGAAACCGAAGAAGATGAAGACGAAGGAGATATAGAAGTGAAAGAAGAACAAGAGAAACTGTAAGAACAAGAGGAAGAAAGAGAAGAATCAGAGGAAATAGCAAAAATAACAGAAGAATGAGCCGAAAAAGCAGCAATAACAGAAGAAAAAGCAGAAATAACGGAAGAATAAGCTGAAGAAGAAGCAGAAGAAGCAGTAATTGAAAAGCAGAAAATGCATTAGAAACAGAATAAGATGAAGAAGAAGAAGAAGGAGAAGGATATGTAGAACTACTAGAAGAAGTAGAAGAACAAGAAGAACAAGAAGAAGAAACATGGGAATAAGAGGAAAAAGCAGAAATAACAAAAGAATAAGCGAAAAGCAGAAATAACAGGAGAATAAGCGAAATAGCAGAAATAAGAGAAGAATAAGGTGAAGAAAAAGCTGAAGCAGAAGAAGAAGGAATTGAAAAAGCAGAAAATGCATTAGAAACAGAAGAAGTTGAAAAAGAAGAAAAAAGGAGATGTAGAAATACGAGAGGAACAAGAACTAGGAGACCAAGAAGAACAAGCAGAAGAAACAGAAGAATAAGAGTAAAAAGCAGAAATAACCAAAGAAATAGCCGAAAAAGCAGAAAAAACAGAAAATTAAGCTGCGGAAGAAGCAGAAGAATCAGAATAAGAGCAAGAAATTGAAACAACAAACAATGCAGAAGAAACAGAAAGATGAAGAAGAAGAAGGAGAAGTAGAATTACAAGAAGAACAAGAGGAGCTAGAAGAACAAGACGAACAAGAAGAAGAAACAGGGGAATAAGAGGATAAATCAGAAATAACAGACGAGTAAGCCGAAAAAGCAGAAATAACAAGAATAAGCCGAAAAAGCAGAAATTACAGAATAAGCTGAATATGAAGCAGAGGAAGCAGAAGAAGTAATTGAAAAAGCAAAAAAATGCAGAGGAAACCGAAGAAGATGAAGACGAAGGAGATATAGAAGTGAAAGAAGAACAAGAGAAACTGTAAGAACAAGAGGAAGAAACAGAAGAATCAGAGGAAAAAGCAAAAATAACAGAAGAATAAGACGAAAAAGCAGCAATAACAGAAGAAAAAGCCGAAAAAGCAGAAATAACAGAAGAATGAGCTGAAGAAGAAGCAACAATTGAAAAGCAGAAAATGCATTAGAAACAGAATAAGATGAAGAAGAAGAAGAAGAAGAAGAAGGATATGTAGAACTACAAGAAGAAGTAGAAGAACAAGAAGAACAAGAAGAAGAAACATGGGAATAAGAGGAAAAAGCAGAAATAACAAAAGAATAAGCGAAAAGCAGAAATAACAGGAGAATAAGTCGAAATAGCAGAAATAAGAGAAGAATAAGGTGAAGAAAAAGCTGAAGCAGAAGAAGAAGTAATTGAAAAAGCAGAAAATGCATTAGAAACAGAAGAAGTTGAAAAAGAAGAAAAAAGGAGATGTAGAAATACGAGAGGAACAAGAACTAGGAGAACAAGAAGAACAAGCAGAAGAAACAGAAGAATAAGAGTAAAAAGCAGAAATAACCAAAGAAATAGCCGAAAAAGCAGAAATAACAGAAAATTAAGCTGCGGAGAAGCAGAAGAATCAGAATAAGAGCAAGAAATTGAAACAACAAACAATGCAGAAGAAACAGAAAGATGATGAAGAAGAAGGAGATGTAGAATTACAAGAAGAACAAGAGGAGCTAGAAGAACAAGACGAACAAGAAGAAGAAACAGGGGAATAAGAGGATAAATCAGAAATAACAGATGAGTAAGCCGAAAAAGCAGTAATAACAAGAATAAGCCGAAAAAGCAGAAATAACAGAATAAGCTGAATATGAAACAGAGGAAGCAGAAGAAGTAATAGAAAAAGCAAAAATATGCAGAGGAAACCGAAGAAGATGAAGACGAAGGAGATATAGAAGTGAAAGAAGAACAAGAGAAACTGTAAGAACAAGAGGAAGAAAGAGAAGAATCAGAGGAAATAGCAAAAATAACAGAAGAATGAGCCGAAAAAGCAGCAATAACAGAAGAAAAAGCAGAAATAACGGAAGAATAAGCTGAAGAAGAAGCAGAAGAAGCAGTAATTGAAAAGCAGAAAATGCATTAGAAACAGAATAAGATGAAGAAGAAGAAGAAGGAGAAGGATATGTAGAACTACTAGAAGAAGTAGAAGAAAAAGAAGAACAAGAAGAAGAAACATGGGAATAAGAGGAAAAAGCAGAAATAACAAAAGAATAAGCGAAAAGCAGAAATAACAGGAGAATAAGCGAAATAGCAGAAATAAGAGAAGAATAAGGTGAAGAAAAAGCTGAAGCAGAAGAAGAAGGAATTGAAAAAGCAGAAAATGCATTAGAAACAGAAGAAGTTGAAAAAGAAGAAAAAAGGAGATGTAGAAATACGAGAGGAACAAGAACTAGGAGACCAAGAAGAACAAGCAGAAGAAACAGAAGAATAAGAGTAAAAAGCAGAAATAACCAAAGAAATAGCCGAAAAAGCAGAAAAAACAGAAAATTAAGCTGCGGAAGAAGCAGAAGAATCAGAATAAGAGCAAGAAATTGAAACAACAAACAATGCAGAAGAAACAGAAAGATGAAGAAGAAGAAGGAGAAGTAGAATTACAAGAAGAACAAGAGGAGCTAGAAGAACAAGACGAACAAGAAGAAGAAACAGGGGAATAAGAGGATAAATCAGAAATAACAGACGAGTAAGCCGAAAAAGCAGAAATAACAAGAATAAGCCGAAAAAGCAGAAATTACAGAATAAGCTGAATATGAGCAGAGGAAGCAGAAGAAGTAATTGAAAAAGCAAAAAAATGCAGAGGAAACCGAAGAAGATGAAGACGAAGGAGATATAGAAGTGAAAGAAGAACAAGAGAAACTGTAAGAACAAGAGGAAGAAACAGAAGAATCAGAGGAAAAAGCAAAAATAACAGAAGAATGAGCCGAAAAAGCAGCAATAACAGAAGAAAAAGCAGAAATAACAGAAGAATAAGCTGAAGAAGAAGCAGAAGAAGCAGTAATTGAAAAGCAGAAAATGCATTAGAAACAGTATAAGATGAAGAAGAAGAAGAAGGAGAAGGAGAAGGATATGTAGAACTACTAGAAGAATTAGAAGAACAAGAAGAACAAGAAGAAGAAACATGGGAATAAGAGGAAAAAGCAGAAATAACAAAAGAATAAGCGAAAACCAGAAATAACAGGAGAATAAGCCGAAATAGCAGAAATAAGAGAAGAATAAGGTGAAGAAAAAGCTGAAGCAGAAGAAGAAGTAATTGAAAAAGCAGAAAATGCATTAGAAACAGAAGAAGTTGAAAAAGAAGAAAAAAGGAGATGTAGAAATACGAGAGGAACAAGAACTAGGAGAACAAGAAGAACAAGCAGAAGAAACAGAAGAATAAGAGTAAAGAGCAGAAATAACCAAAGAAAGAGCCGAAAAAGCAGAAATAACAGAAAATTAAGCTGCGGAGAAGCAGAAGAATCAGAATAAGAGCAAGAAATTGAAACAACAAACAATGCAGAAGAAACAGAAATATGATGAAGAAGAAGGAGATGTAGAATTACAAGAAGAACAAGTGGAGCTAGAAGAACAAGACGAACAAGAAGAAGAAACAGGGGAATAAGAGGATAATCAGAAATAACAGATGAGTAAGCCGAAAAAGCAGAAATAACAGAATAAGCTGAATATGAAGCAGAGGATGCAGAAGAATTAATTGAAAAAGCAAAAAAATGCAGAGGAAACCGAAGAAGATGAAGACGAAGGAGATATAGAAGTGAAAGAAGAACAAGAGAAACTGTAAGAACAAGAGGAAGAAACAAAAGAATCAGAGGAAAAAGCAAAAATAACAGAAGAATAAGCCGAAAAAGCAGCAATAACAGAAGAAAAAGCCGAAAAAGCAGAAATAACAGAAGAATGAGCTGAAGAAGAAGAAACAATTGAAAAGCAGAAAATGCATTAGAAACAGAATAAGATGAAGAAGAAGAAGAAGAAGAAGAAGGATATGTAGAACTACAAGAAGAAGTAGAAGAACAAGAAGAAGAAACATGGGAATAAGAGGAAAAAGCAGAAATAACAAAAGAATAAGCGAAAAGAAGAAATAACAGGAGAATAAGCCGAAATAGCAGAAATAAGAGAAGAATAAGGTGAAGAAAAAGCTGAAGCAGAAGAAGAAGTAATTGAAAACGCAGAAAATGCATTAGAAACAGAAGAAGTTGAAAAAGAAGAAAAAAGGAGATGTAGAAATACGAGAGGAACAAGAACTAGGAGACCAAGAAGAACAAGCAGAAGAAACAGAAGAATAAGAGTAAAAAGCAGAAATAACCAAAGAAATAGCCGAAAAAGCAGAAATAACAGAAAATTAAGCTGCGGAGAAGCAGAAGAATCAGAATAAGAGCAAGAAAGTGAAACAACAAACAATGCAGAAGAAACAGAAAGATGAAGAAGAAGAAGGAGATGTAGAATTACAAGAAGAACAAGAGGAGCTAGAAGAACAAGACGAACAAGAAGAAGAAACAGGGGAATAAGAGGATAAATCAGAAATAACAGATGAGTAAGCCGAAAAAGCAGAAATAACAAGAATAAGCCGAAAAAGCAGAAATAATAGAATAAGCTGAATATGAAGCAGAGGAAGCAGGAGAAGTAATTGAAAAAGCAAAAAAAATGCAGAGGAAACCGAAGAAGATGAAGACGAAGGAGATATAGAAGTGAAAGAAGAACAAGAGAAACTGTAAGAACAAGAGGAAGAAACAGAAGAATCAGAGGAAAAAGCAAAAATAACAGAAGAATAAGCCGAAAAAGCAGCAATAACAGAAGAAAATGCCGAAAAAGCAGAAATAACAGAAGAATGAGCTGAAGAAGAAGCAACAATTGAAAAGCAGAAAATGCATTAGAAACAGAATAAGATGAAGAAGAAGAAGAAGAAGAAGGATATGTAGAACTACAAGAAGAAGTAGAAGAACAAGAAGAACAAGAAGAAGAAACATGGGAATAAGAGGAAAAAGCAGAAATAACAAAAGAATAAGCGAAAAGCAGAAATAACAGGAGAATAAGCCGAAATAGCAGAAATAAGAGAAGAATAAGGTGAAGAAAAAGCTGAAGCAGAAGAAGAAGTAATTGAAAAAGCAGAAAATGCATTAGAAACAGAAGAAGTTGAAAAAGAAGAAAAAAGGAGATGTAGAAATACGAGAGGAACAAGAACTAGGAGAACAAGAAGAACAAGCAGAAGAAACAGAAGAATAAGAGTAAAAAGCAGAAATAACCAAAGAAATAGCCGAAAAAGCAGAAATAACAGAAAATTAAGCTGCGGAGAAGCAGAAGAATCAGAATAAGAGCAAGAAATTGAAACAACAAACAATGCAGAAGAAACAGAAAGATGATGAAGAAGAAGGAGATGTAGAATTACAAGAAGAACAAGAGGAGCTAGAAGAACAAGACGAACAAGAAGAAGAAACAGGGGAATAAGAGGATAAATCAGAAATAACAGATGAGTAAGCCGAAAAAGCAGTAATAACAAGAATAAGCCGAAAAAGCAGAAATAACAGAATAAGCTGAATATGAAACAGAGGAAGCAGAAGAAGTAATAGAAAAAGCAAAAATATGCAGAGGAAACCGAAGAAGATGAAGACGAAGGAGATATAGAAGTGAAAGAAGAACAAGAGAAACTGTAAGAACAAGAGGAAGAAAGAGAAGAATCAGAGGAAATAGCAAAAATAACAGAAGAATGAGCCGAAAAAGCAGCAATAACAGAAGAAAAAGCAGAAATAACGGAAGAATAAGCTGAAGAAGAAGCAGAAGAAGCAGTAATTGAAAAGCAGAAAATGCATTAGAAACAGAATAAGATGAAGAAGAAGAAGAAGGAGAAGGATATGTAGAACTACTAGAAGAAGTAGAAGAAAAAGAAGAACAAGAAGAAGAAACATGGGAATAAGAGGAAAAAGCAGAAATAACAAAAGAATAAGCGAAAAGCAGAAATAACAGGAGAATAAGCGAAATAGCAGAAATAAGAGAAGAATAAGGTGAAGAAAAAGCTGAAGCAGAAGAAGAAGGAATTGAAAAAGCAGAAAATGCATTAGAAACAGAAGAAGTTGAAAAAGAAGAAAAAAGGAGATGTAGAAATACGAGAGGAACAAGAACTAGGAGACCAAGAACAACAAGCAGAAGAAACAGAAGAATAAGAGTAAAAAGCAGAAATAACCAAAGTAATAGCCGAAAAAGCAGAAATAACAGAAAATTAAGCTGCGGAGAAGCAGAAGAATCAGAATAAGAGCAAGAAATTGAAACAACAAACAATGCAGAAGAAACAGAAAGATGATGAAGAAGAAGGAGATGTAGAATTACAAGAAGAACAAGAGGAGCTAGAAGAACAAGACGAACAAGAAGAAGAAACAGGGGAATAAGAGGATAAATCAGAAATAACAGATGAGTAAGCCGAAAAAGCAGTAATAACAAGAATAAGCCGAAAAAGCAGAAATAACAGAATAAGCTGAATATGAAACAGAGGAAGCAGAAGAAGTAATAGAAAAAGCAAAAATATGCAGAGGAAACCGAAGAAGATGAAGACGAAGGAGATATAGAAGTGAAAGAAGAACAAGAGAAACTGTAAGAACAAGAGGAAGAAAGAGAAGAATCAGAGGAAATAGCAAAAATAACAGAAGAATGAGCCGAAAAAGCAGCAATAACAGAAGAAAAAGCAGAAATAACGGAAGAATAAGCTGAAGAAGAAGCAGAAGAAGCAGTAATTGAAAAGCAGAAAATGCATTAGAAACAGAATAAGATGAAGAAGAAGAAGAAGGAGAAGGATATGTAGAACTACTAGAAGAAGTAGAAGAACAAGAAGAACAAGAAGAAGAAACATGGGAATAAGAGGAAAAAGCAGAAATAACAAAAGAATAAGCGAAAAGCAGAAATAACAGGAGAATAAGCGAAATAGCAGAAATAAGAGAAGAATAAGGTGAAGAAAAAGCTGAAGCAGAAGAAGAAGGAATTGAAAAAGCAGAAAATGCATTAGAAACAGAAGAAGTTGAAAAAGAAGAAAAAAGGAGATGTAGAAATACGAGAGGAACAAGAACTAGGAGACCAAGAAGAACAAGCAGAAGAAACAGAAGAATAAGAGTAAAAAGCAGAAATAACCAAAGAAATAGCCGAAAAAGCAGAAATAACAGAATATTAAGCTGCGGAAGAAGCAGAAGAATCAGAATAAGAGCAAGAAATTGAAACAACAAACAATGCAGAAGAAACAGAAAGATGAAGAAGAAGAAGGAGAAGTAGAATTACAAGAAGAACAAGAGGAGCTAGAAGAACAAGACGAACAAGAAGAAGAAACAGGGGAATAAGAGGATAAATCAGAAATAACAGATGAGTAAGCCGAAAAAGCAGAAATAACAAGAATAAGCCGAAAAAGCAGAAATTACAGAATAAGCTGAATATGAGCAGAGGAAGCAGAAGAAGTAATTGAAAAAGCAAAAAAATGCAGAGGAAACCGAAGAAGATGAAGACGAAGGAGATATAGAAGTGAAAGAAGAACAAGAGAAACTGTAAGAACAAGAGGAAGAAACAGAAGAATCAGAGGAAAAAGCAAAAATAACAGAAGAATGAGCCGAAAAAGCAGCAATAACAGAAGAAAAAGCAGAAATAACAGAAGAATAAGCTGAAGAAGAAGCAGAAGAAGCAGTAATTGAAAAGCAGAAAATGCATTAGAAACAGTATAAGATGAAGAAGAAGAAGAAGGAGAAGGAGAAGGATATGTAGAACTACTAGAAGAATTAGAAGAACAAGAAGAACAAGAAGAAGAAACATGGGAATAAGAGGAAAAAGCAGAAATAACAAAAGAATAAGCGAAAAGCAGAAATAACAGGAGAATAAGCCGAAATAGCAGAAATAAGAGAAGAATAAGGTGAAGAAAAAGCTGAAGCAGAAGAAGAAGTAATTGAAAAAGCAGAAAATGCATTAGAAACAGAAGAAGTTGAAAAAGAAGAAAAAAGGAGATGTAGAAATACGAGAGGAACAAGAACTAGGAGAACAAGAAGAACAAGCAGAAGAAACAGAAGAATAAGAGTAAAGAGCAGAAATAACCAAAGAAAGAGCCGAAAAAGCAGAAATAACAGAAAATTAAGCTGCGGAGAAGCAGAAGAATCAGAATAAGAGCAAGAAATTGAAACAACAAACAATGCAGAAGAAACAGAAATATGATGAAGAAGAAGGAGATGTAGAATTACAAGAAGAACAAGTGGAGCTAGAAGAACAAGACGAACAAGAAGAAGAAACAGGGGAATAAGAGGATAATCAGAAATAACAGATGAGTAAGCCGAAAAAGCAGAAATAACAGAATAAGCTGAATATGAAGCAGAGGATGCAGAAGAATTAATTGAAAAAGCAAAAAAATGCAGAGGAAACCGAAGAAGATGAAGACGAAGGAGATATAGAAGTGAAAGAAGAACAAGAGAAACTGTAAGAACAAGAGGAAGAAACAAAAGAATCAGAGGAAAAAGCAAAAATAACAGAAGAATAAGCCGAAAAAGCAGCAATAACAGAAGAAAAAGCCGAAAAAGCAGAAATAACAGAAGAATGAGCTGAAGAAGAAGCAACAATTGAAAAGCAGAAAATGCATTAGAAACAGAATAAGATGAAGAAGAAGAAGAAGAAGAAGGATATGTAGAACTACAAGAAGAAGTAGAAGAACAAGAAGAAGAAACATGGGAATAAGAGGAAAAAGCAGAAATAACAAAAGAATAAGCGAAAAGCAGAAATAACAGGAGAATAAGCCGAAATAGCAGAAATAAGAGAAGAATAAGGTGAAGAAAAAGCTGAAGCAGAAGAAGTAATTGAAAACGCAGAAAATGCATTAGAAACAGAAGAAGTTGAAAAAGAAGAAAAAAGGAGATGTAGAAATACGAGAGGAACAAGAACTAGGAGAACAAGAAGAACAAGCAGAAGAAACAGAAGAATAAGAGTAAAAAGCAGAAATAACCAAAGAAATCGCCGAAAAAGCAGAAATAACAGAAAATTAAGCTGCGGAGAAGCAGAAGAATCAGAATAAGAGCAAGAAAGTGAAACAACAAACAATGCAGAAGAAACAGAAAGATGAAGAAGAAGAAGGAGATGTAGAATTACAAGAAGAACAAGAGGAGCTAGAAGAACAAGACGAACAAGAAGAAGAAACAGGGGAATAAGAGGATAAATCAGAAATAACAGATGAGTAAGCCGAAAAAGCAGAAATAACAAGAATAAGCCGAAAAAGCAGAAATAATAGAATAAGCTGAATATGAAGCAGAGGAAACAGGAGAAGTAATTGAAAAAGCAAAAAAAATGCAGAGGAAACCAAAGAAGATGAAGACGAAGGAGATATAGAAGTGAAAGAAGAACAAGAGAAACTGTAAGAACAAGAGGAAGAAACAGAAGAATCAGAGGAAAAAGCAAAAATAACAGAAGAATAAGCCGAAAAAGCAGCAATAACAGAAGAAAAAGCCGAAAAAGCAGAAATAACAGAAGAATGAGCTGAAGAAGAAGCAACAATTGAAAAGCAGAAAATGCATTAGAAACAGAATAAGATGAAGAAGAAGAAGAAGAAGAAGGATATGTAGAACTACAAGAAGAAGTAGAAGAACAAGAAGAACAAGAAGAAGAAACATGGGAATAAGAGGAAAAAGCAGAAATAACAAAAGAATAAGCGAAAAGCAGAAATAACAGGAGAATAAGCCGAAATAGCAGAAATAAGAGAAGAATAAGGTGAAGAAAAAGCTGAAGCAGAAGAAGAAGTAATTGAAAAAGCAGAAAATGCATTAGAAACAGAAGAAGTTGAAAAAGAAGAAAAAAGGAGATGTAGAAATACGAGAGGAACAAGAACTAGGAGAACAAGAAGAACAAGCAGAAGAAACAGAAGAATAAGAGTAAAAAGCAGAAATAACCAAAGAAATAGCCGAAAAAGCAGAAATAACAGAAAATTAAGCTGCGGAGAAGCAGAAGAATCAGAATAAGAGCAAGAAATTGAAACAACAAACAATGCAGAAGAAACAGAAAGATGATGAAGAAGAAGGAGATGTAGAATTACAAGAAGAACAAGAGGAGCTAGAAGAACAAGACGAACAAGAAGAAGAAACAGGGGAATAAGAGGATAAATCAGAAATAACAGATGAGTAAGCCGAAAAAGCAGTAATAACAAGAATAAGCCGAAAAAGCAGAAATAACAGAATAAGCTGAATATGAAACAGAGGAAGCAGAAGAAGTAATAGAAAAAGCAAAAATATGCAGAGGAAACCGAAGAAGATGAAGACGAAGGAGATATAGAAGTGAAAGAAGAACAAGAGAAACTGTAAGAACAAGAGGAAGAAAGAGAAGAATCAGAGGAAATAGCAAAAATAACAGAAGAATGAGCCGAAAAAGCAGCAATAACAGAAGAAAAAGCAGAAATAACGGAAGAATAAGCTGAAGAAGAAGCAGAAGAAGCAGTAATTGAAAAGCAGAAAATGCATTAGAAACAGAATAAGATGAAGAAGAAGAAGAAGGAGAAGGATATGTAGAACTACTAGAAGAAGTAGAAGAAAAAGAAGAACAAGAAGAAGAAACATGGGAATAAGAGGAAAAAGCAGAAATAACAAAAGAATAAGCGAAAAGCAGAAATAACAGGAGAATAAGCGAAATAGCAGAAATAAGAGAAGAATAAGGTGAAGAAAAAGCTGAAGCAGAAGAAGAAGGAATTGAAAAAGCAGAAAATGCATTAGAAACAGAAGAAGTTGAAAAAGAAGAAAAAAGGAGATGTAGAAATACGAGAGGAACAAGAACTAGGAGAACAAGAAGAACAAGCAGAAGAAACAGAAGAATAAGAGTAAAAAGCAGAAATAACCAAAGAAATAGCCGAAAAAGCAGAAATAACAGAAAATTAAGCTGCGGAGAAGCAGAAGAATCAGAATAAGAGCAAGAAATTGAAACAACAAACAATGCAGAAGAAACAGAAAGATGATGAAGAAGAAGGAGATGTAGAATTACAAGAAGAACAAGAGGAGCTAGAAGAACAAGACGAACAAGAAGAAGAAACAGGGGAATAAGAGGATAAATCAGAAATAACAGATGAGTAAGCCGAAAAAGCAGAAATAACAAGAATAAGCCGAAAAAGCAGAAATTACAGAATAAGCTGAATATGAGCAGAGGAAGCAGAAGAAGTAATTGAAAAAGCAAAAAAATGCAGAGGAAACCGAAGAAGATGAAGACGAAGGAGATATAGAAGTGAAAGAAGAACAAGAGAAACTGCAAGAACAAGAGGAAGAAACAGAAGAATCAGAGGAAAAAGCAAAAATAACAGAAGAATGAGCCGAAAAAGCAGCAATAACAGAAGAAAAAGCAGAAATAACAGAAGAATAAGCTGAAGAAGAAGCAGAAGAAGCAGTAATTGAAAAGCAGAAAATGCATTAGAAACAGTATAAGATGAAGAAGAAGAAGAAGGAGAAGGAGAAGGATATGTAGAACTACTAGAAGAATTAGAAGAACAAGAAGAACAAGAAGAAGAAACATGGGAATAAGAGGAAAAAGCAGAAATAACAAAAGAATAAGCGAAAAGCAGAAATAACAGGAGAATAAGCCGAAATAGCAGAAATAAGAGAAGAATAAGGTGAAGAAAAAGCTGAAGCAGAAGAAGAAGTAATTGAAAAAGCAGAAAATGCATTAGAAACAGAAGAAGTTGAAAAAGAAGAAAAAAGGAGATGTAGAAATACGAGAGGAACAAGAACTAGGAGAACAAGAAGAACAAGCAGAAGAAACAGAAGAATAAGAGTAAAGAGCAGAAATAACCAAAGAAAGAGCCGAAAAAGCAGAAATAACAGAAAATTAAGCTGCGGAGAAGCAGAAGAATCAGAATAAGAGCAAGAAATTGAAACAACAAACAATGCAGAAGAAACAGAAAGATGATGAAGAAGAAGGAGATGTAGAATTACAAGAAGAACAAGTGGAGCTAGAAGAACAAGACGAACAAGAAGAAGAAACAGGGGAATAAGAGGATAATCAGAAATAACAGATGAGTAAGCCGAAAAAGCAGAAATAACAGAATAAGCTGAATATGAAGCAGAGGATGCAGAAGAATTAATTGAAAAAGCAAAAAAATGCAGAGGAAACCGAAGAAGATGAAGACGAAGGAGATATAGAAGTGAAAGAAGAACAAGAGAAACTGTAAGAACAAGAGGAAGAAACAAAAGAATCAGAGGAAAAAGCAAAAATAACAGAAGAATAAGCCGAAAAAGCAGCAATAACAGAAGAAAAAGCCGAAAAAGCAGAAATAACAGAAGAATGAGCTGAAGAAGAAGCAACAATTGAAAAGCAGAAAATGCATTAGAAACAGAATAAGATGAAGAAGAAGAAGAAGAAGAAGGATATGTAGAACTACAAGAAGAAGTAGAAGAACAAGAAGAAGAAACATGGGAATAAGAGGAAAAAGCAGAAATAACAAAAGAATAAGCGAAAAGAAGAAATAACAGGAGAATAAGCCGAAATAGCAGAAATAAGAGAAGAATAAGGTGAAGAAAAAGCTGAAGCAGAAGAAGAAGTAATTGAAAACGCAGAAAATGCATTAGAAACAGAAGAAGTTGAAAAAGAAGAAAAAAGGAGATGTAGAAATACGAGAGGAACAAGAACTAGGAGAACAAGAAGAACAAGCAGAAGAAACAGAAGAATAAGAGTAAAAAGCAGAAATAACCAAAGAAATAGCCGAAAAACAGAAATAACAGAAAATTAAGCTGCGGAGAAGCAGAAGAATCAGAATAAGAGCAAGAAAGTGAAACAACAAACAATGCAGAAGAAACAGAAAGATGAAGAAGAAGAAGGAGATGTAGAATTACAAGAAGAACAAGAGGAGCTAGAAGAACAAGACGAACAAGAAGAAGAAACAGAGGAATAAGAGGATAAATCAGAAATAACAGATGAGTAAGCCGAAAAAGCAGAAATAACAAGAATAAGCCGAAAAAGCAGAAATAATAGAATAAGCTGAATATGAAGCAGAGGAAGCAGGAGAAGTAATTGAAAAAGCAAAAAAAATGCAGAGGAAACCGAAGAAGATGAAGACGAAGGAGATATAGAAGTGAAAGAAGAACAAGAGAAACTGTAAGAACAAGAGGAAGAAACAGAAGAATCAGAGGAAAAAGCAAAAATAACAGAAGAATAAGCCGAGAAAGCAGCAATAACAGAAGAAAAAGCCGAAAAAGCAGAAATAACAGAAGAATGAGCTGAAGAAGAAGCAACAATTGAAAAGCAGAAAATGCATTAGAAACAGAATAAGATGAAGAAGAAGAAGAAGAAGAAGGATATGTAGAACTACAAGAAGAAGTAGAAGAACAAGAAGAACAAGAAGAAGAAACATGGGAATAAGAGGAAAAAGCAGAAATAACAAAAGAATAAGCGAAAAGCAGAAATAACAGGAGAATAAGCCGAAATAGCAGAAATAAGGGAAGAATAAGGTGAAGAAAAAGCTGAAGCAGAAGAAGAAGTAATTGAAAAAGCAGAAAATGCATTAGAAACAGAAGAAGTTGAAAAAGAAGAAAAAAGGAGATGTAGAAATACGAGAGGAACAAGAACTAGGAGAACAAGAAGAACAAGCAGAAGAAACAGAAGAATAAGAGTAAAAAGCAGAAATAACCAAAGAAATAGCCGAAAAAGCAGAAATAACAGAAAATTAAGCTGCGGAGAAGCAGAAGAATCAGAATAAGAGCAAGAAATTGAAACAACAAACAATGCAGAAGAAACAGAAAGATGATGAAGAAGAAGGAGATGTAGAATTACAAGAAGAACAAGAGGAGCTAGAAGAACAAGACGAACAAGAAGAAGAAACAGGGGAATAAGAGGATAAATCAGAAATAACAGATGAGTAAGCCGAAAAAGCAGTAATAACAAGAATAAGCCGAAAAAGCAGAAATAACAGAATAAGCTGAATATGAAACAGAGGAAGCAGAAGAAGTAATAGAAAAAGCAAAAATATGCAGAGGAAACCGAAGAAGATGAAGACGAAGGAGATATAGAAGTGAAAGAAGAACAAGAGAAACTGTAAGAACAAGAGGAAGAAAGAGAAGAATCAGAGGAAATAGCAAAAATAACAGAAGAATGAGCCGAAAAAGCAGCAATAACAGAAGAAAAAGCAGAAATAACGGAAGAATAAGCTGAAGAAGAAGCAGAAGAAGCAGTAATTGAAAAGCAGAAAATGCATTAGAAACAGAATAAGATGAAGAAGAAGAAGAAGCAGAAGGATATGTAGAACTACTAGAAGAAGTAGAAGAAAAAGAAGAACAAGAAGAAGAAACATGGGAATAAGAGGAAAAAGCAGAAATAACAAAAGAATAAGCGAAAAGCAGAAATAACAGGAGAATAAGCGAAATAGCAGAAATAAGAGAAGAATAAGGTGAAGAAAAAGCTGAAGCAGAAGAAGAAGGAATTGAAAAAGCAGAAAATGCATTAGAAACAGAAGAAGTTGAAAAAGAAGAAAAAAGGAGATGTAGAAATACGAGAGGAACAAGAACTAGGAGACCAAGAAGAACAAGCAGAAGAAACAGAAGAATAAGAGTAAAAAGCAGAAATAACCAAAGAAATAGCCGAAAAAGCAGAAAAAACAGAAAATTAAGCTGCGGAAGAAGCAGAAGAATCAGAATAAGAGCAAGAAATTGAAACAACAAACAATGCAGAAGAAACAGAAAGATGAAGAAGAAGAAGGAGAAGTAGAATTACAAGAAGAACAAGAGGAGCTAGAAGAAAAAGACGAACAAGAAGAAGAAACAGGGGAATAAGAGGATAAATCAGAAATAACAGATGAGTAAGCCGAAAAAGCAGAAATAACAAGAATAAGCCGAAAAAGCAGAAATTACAGAATAAGCTGAATATGAGCAGAGGAAGCAGAAGAAGTAATTGAAAAAGCAAAAAAATGCAGAGGAAACCGAAGAAGATGAAGACGAAGGAGATATAGAAGTGAAAGAAGAACAAGAGAAACTGTAAGAACAAGAGGAAGAAACAGAAGAATCAGAGGAAAAAGCAAAAATAACAGAAGAATGAGCCGAAAAAGCAGCAATAACAGAAGAAAAAGCAGAAATAACGGAAGAATAAGCTGAAGAAGAAGCAGAAGAAGCAGTAATTGAAAAGCAGAAAATGCATTAGAAACAGTATAAGATGAAGAAGAAGAAGAAGGAGAAGGAGAAGGATATGTAGAACTACTAGAAGAATTAGAAGAACAAGAAGAACAAGAAGAAGAAACATGGGAATAAGAGGAAAAAGCTGAAATAACAAAAGAATAAGCGAAAAGCAGAAATAACAGGAGAATAAGCCGAAATAGCAGAAATAAGAGAAGAATAAGGTGAAGAAAAAGCTGAAGCAGAAGAAGAAGTAATTGAAAAAGCAGAAAATGCATTAGAAACAGAAGAAGTTGAAAAAGAAGAAAAAAGGAGATGTAGAAATACGAGAGGAACAAGAACTAGGAGAACAAGAAGAACAAGCAGAAGAAACAGAAGAATAAGAGTAAAAAGCAGAAATAACCAAAGAAAGAGCCGAAAAAGCAGAAATAACAGAAAATTAAGCTGCGGAGAAGCAGAAGAATCAGAATAAGAGCAAGAAATTGAAACAACAAACAATGCAGAAGAAACAGAAAGATGATGAAGAAGAAGGAGATGTGGAATTACAAGAAGAACAAGTGGAGCTAGAAGAACAAGACGAACAAGAAGAAGAAACAGGGGAATAAGAGGATAATCAGAAATAACAGATGAGTAAGCCGAAAAAGCAGAAATAACAGAATAAGCTGAATATGAAGCAGAGGATGCAGAAGAATTAATTGAAAAAGCAAAAAAATGCAGAGGAAACCGAAGAAGATGAAGACGAAGGAGATATAGAAGTGAAAGAAGAACAAGAGAAACTGTAAGAACAAGAGGAAGAAACAAAAGAATCAGAGGAAAAAGCAAAAATAACAGAAGAATAAGCCGAAAAAGCAGCAATAACAGAAGAAAAAGCCGAAAAAGCAGAAATAACAGAAGAATGAGCTGAAGAAGAAGCAACAATTGAAAAGCAGAAAATGCATTAGAAACAGAATAAGATGAAGAAGAAGAAGAAGAAGGATATGTAGAACTACAAGAAGAAGTAGAAGAACAAGAAGAACAAGAAGAAGAAACATGGGAATAAGAGGAAAAAGCAGAAATAACAAAAGAATAAGCGAAAAGCAGAAATAACAGGAGAATAAGCCGAAATAGCAGAAATAAGAGAAGAATAAGGTGAAGAAAAAGCTGAAGCAGAAGAAGAAGTAATTGAAAAAGCAGAAAATGCATTAGAAACAGAAGAAGTTGAAAAAGAAGAAAAAAGGAGATGTAGAAATACGAGAGGAACAAGAACTAGGAGAACAAGAAGAACAAGCAGAAGAAACAGAAGAATAAGAGTAAAAAGCAGAAATAACCAAAGAAATAGCCGAAAAAGCAGAAATAACAGAAAATTAAGCTGCGGAGAAGCAGAAGAATCAGAATAAGAGCAAGAAAGTGAAACAACAAACAATGCCGAAGAAACAGAAAGATGAAGAAGAAGAAGGAGATGTAGAATTACAAGAAGAACAAGAGGAGCTAGAAGAACAAGACGAACAAGAAGAAGAAACAGGGGAATAAGAGGATAAATCAGAAATAACAGATGAGTAAGCCGAAAAAGCAGAAATAACAAGAATAAGCCGAAAAAGCAGAAATAATAGAATAAGCTGAATATGAAGCAGAGGAAGCAGGAGAAGTAATTGAAAAAGCAAAAAAAATGCAGAGGAAACCGAAGAAGATGAAGACGAAGGAGATATAGAAGTGAAAGAAGAACAAGAGAAACTGTAAGAACAAGAGGAAGAAACAGAAGAATCAGAGGAAAAAGCAAAAATAACAGAAGAATAAGCCGAAAAAGCAGCAATAACAGAAGAAAAAGCCGAAAAAGCAGAAATAACAGAAGAATGAGCTGAAGAAGAAGCAACAATTGAAAAGCAGAAAATGCATTAGAAACAGAATAAGATGAAGAAGAAGAAGAAGAAGAAGGATATGTAGAACTACAAGAAGAAGTAGAAGAACAAGAAGAACAAGAAGAAGAAACATGGGAATAAGAGGAAAAAGCAGAAATAACAAAAGAATAAGCGAAAAGCAGAAATAACAGGAGAATAAGCCGAAATAGCAGAAATAAGAGAAGAATAAGGTGAAGAAAAAGCTGAACCAGAAGAAGAAGTAATTGAAAAAGCAGAAAATGCATTAGAAACAGAAGAAGTTGAAAAAGAAGAAAAAAGGAGATGTAGAAATACGAGAGGAACAAGAACTAGGAGAACAAGAAGAACAAGCAGAAGAAACAGAAGAATAAGAGTAAAAAGCAGAAATAACCAAAGAAATAGCCGAAAAAGCAGAAATAACAGAAAATTAAGCTGCGGAGAAGCAGAAGAATCAGAATAAGAGCAAGAAATTGAAACAACAAACAATGCAGAAGAAACAGAAAGATGATGAAGAAGAAGGAGATGTAGAATTACAAGAAGAACAAGAGGAGCTAGAAGAACAAGACGAACAAGAAGAAGAAACAGGGGAATAAGAGGATAAATCAGAAATAACAGATGAGTAAGCCGAAAAAGCAGTAATAACAAGAATAAGCCGAAAAAGCAGAAATAACAGAATAAGCTGAATATGAAACAGAGGAAGCAGAAGAAGTAATAGAAAAAGCAAAAATATGCAGAGGAAACCGAAGAAGATGAAGACGAAGGAGATATAGAAGTGAAAGAAGAACAAGAGAAACTGTAAGAACAAGAGGAAGAAAGAGAAGAATCAGAGGAAATAGCAAAAATAACAGAAGAATGAGCCGAAAAAGCAGCAATAACAGAAGAAAAAGCAGAAATAACGGAAGAATAAGCTGAAGAAGAAGCAGAAGAAGCAGTAATTGAAAAGCAGAAAATGCATTAGAAACAGAATAAGATGAAGAAGAAGAAGAAGCAGAAGGATATGTAGAACTACTAGAAGAAGTAGAAGAAAAAGAAGAACAAGAAGAAGAAACATGGGAATAAGAGGAAAAAGCAGAAATAACAAAAGAATAAGCGAAAAGCAGAAATAACAGGAGAATAAGCGAAATAGCAGAAATAAGAGAAGAATAAGGTGAAGAAAAAGCTGAAGCAGAAGAAGAAGGAATTGAAAAAGCAGAAAATGCATTAGAAACAGAAGAAGTTGAAAAAGAAGAAAAAAGGAGATGTAGAAATACGAGAGGAACAAGAACTAGGAGACCAAGAAGAACAAGCAGAAGAAACAGAAGAATAAGAGTAAAAAGCAGAAATAACCAAAGAAATAGCCGAAAAAGCAGAAAAAACAGAAAATTAAGCTGCGGAAGAAGCAGAAGAATCAGAATAAGAGCAAGAAATTGAAACAACAAACAATGCAGAAGAAACAGAAAGATGAAGAAGAAGAAGGAGAAGTAGAATTACAAGAAGAACAAGAGGAGCTAGAAGAACAAGACGAACAAGAAGAAGAAACAGGGGAATAAGAGGATAAATCAGAAATAACAGACGAGTAAGCCGAAAAAGCAGAAATAACAAGAATAAGCCGAAAATCAGAAATTACAGAATAAGCTGAATATGAAGCAGAGGAAGCAGAAGAAGTAATTGAAAAAGCAAAAAAATGCAGAGGAAACCGAAGAATATGAAGACGAAGGAGATATAGAAGTGAAAGAAGAACAAGAGAAACTGTAAGAACAAGAGGAAGAAAGAGAAGAATCAGAGGAAAAAGCAAAAATAACAGAAGAATGAGCCGAAAAAGCAGCAATAACAGAAGAAAAAGCAGAAATAACGGAAGAATAAGCTGAAGAAGAAGCAGAAGAAGCAGTAATTGAAAAGCAGAAAATGCATTAGAAACAGTATAAGATGAAGAAGAAGAAGAAGGAGAAGGAGAAGGATATGTAGAACTACTAGAAGAATTAGAAGAACAAGAAGAACAAGAAGAAGAAACATGGGAATAAGAGGAAAAAGCAGAAATAACAAAAGAATAAGCGAAAAGCAGAAATAACAGGAGAATAAGCCGAAATAGCAGAAATAAGAGAAGAATAAGGTGAAGAAAAAGCTGAAGCAGAAGAAGAAGTAATTGAAAAAGCAGAAAATGCATTAGAAACAGAAGAAGTTGAAAAAGAAGAAAAAAGGAGATGTAGAAATACGAGAGGAACAAGAACTAGGAGAACAAGAAGAACAAGCAGAAGAAACAGAAGAATAAGAGTAAAAAGCAGAAATAACCAAAGAAAGAGCCGAAAAAGCAGAAATAACAGAAAATTAAGCTGCGGAGAAGCAGAAGAATCAGAATAAGAGCAAGAAATTGAAACAACAAACAATGCAGAAGAAACAGAAAGATGATGAAGAAGAAGGAGATGTGGAATTACAAGAAGAACAAGTGGAGCTAGAAGAACAAGACGAACAAGAAGAAGAAACAGGGGAATAAGAGGATAATCAGAAATAACAGATGAGTAAGCCGAAAAAGCAGAAATAACAGAATAAGCTGAATATGAAGCAGAGGATGCAGAAGAATTAATTGAAAAAGCAAAAAAATGCAGAGGAAACCGAAGAAGATGAAGACGAAGGAGATATAGAAGTGAAAGAAGAACAAGAGAAACTGTAAGAACAAGAGGAAGAAACAAAAGAATCAGAGGAAAAAGCAAAAATAACAGAAGAATAAGCCGAAAAAGCAGCAATAACAGAAGAAAAAGCCGAAAAAGCAGAAATAACAGAAGAATGAGCTGAAGAAGAAGCAACAATTGAAAAGCAGAAAATGCATTAGAAACAGAATAAGATGAAGAAGAAGAAGAAGAAGGATATGTAGAACTACAAGAAGAAGTAGAAGAACAAGAAGAACAAGAAGAAGAAACATGGGAATAAGAGGAAAAAGCAGAAATAACAAAAGAATAAGCGAAAAGCAGAAATAACAGGAGAATAAGCCGAAATAGCAGAAATAAGAGAAGAATAAGGTGAAGAAAAAGCTGAAGCAGAAGAAGAAGTAATTGAAAAAGCAGAAAATGCATTAGAAACAGAAGAAGTTGAAAAAGAAGAAAAAAGGAGATGTAGAAATACGAGAGGAACAAGAACTAGGAGAACAAGAAGAACAAGCAGAAGAAACAGAAGAATAAGAGTAAAAAGCAGAAATAACCAAAGAAACAGCCGAAAAAGCAGAAATAACAGAAAATTAAGCTGCGGAGAAGCAGAAGAATCAGAATAAGAGCAAGAAAGTGAAACAACAAACAATGCAGAAGAAACAGAAAGATGAAGAAGAAGAAGGAGATGTAGAATTACAAGAAGAACAAGAGGAGCTAGAAGAACAAGACGAACAAGAAGAAGAAACAGGGGAATAAGAGGATAAATCAGAAATAACAGATGAGTAAGCCGAAAAAGCAGAAATAACAAGAATAAGCCGAAAAAGCAGAAATAATAGAATAAGCTGAATATGAAGCAGAGGAAGCAGGAGAAGTAATTGAAAAAGCAAAAAAATGCAGAGGAAACCGAAGAAGATGAAGACGAAGGAGATATAGAAGTGAAAGAAGAACAAGAGAAACTGTAAGAACAAGAGGAAGAAACAGAAGAATCAGAGGAAAAAGCAAAAATAACAGAAGAATAAGCCGAAAAAGCAGCAATAACAGAAGAAAAAGCCAAAAAAGCAGAAATAACAGAAGAATGAGCTGAAGAAGAAGCAACAATTGAAAAGCAGAAAATGCATTAGAAACAGAATAAGATGAAGAAGAAGAAGAAGAAGAAGGATATGTAGAACTACAAGAAGAAGTAGAAGAACAAGAAGAAAAAGAAGAAGAAACATGGGAATAAGAGGAAAAAGCAGAAATAACAAAAGAATAAGCGAAAAGCAGAAATAACAGGAGAATAAGCCGAAATAGCAGAAATAAGAGAAGAATAAGGTGAAGAAAAAGCTGAAGCCGAAGAAGAGGTAATTGAAAAAGCAGAAAATGCATTAGAAACAGAAGAAGTTGAAAAAGAAGAAAAAAGGAGATGTAGAAATACGAGAGGAACAAGAACTAGGAGAACAAGAAGAACAAGCAGAAGAAACAGAAGAATAAGAGTAAAAAGCAGAAATAACCAAAGAAATAGCCGAAAAAGCAGAAATAACAGAAAATTAAGCTGCGGAGAAGCAGAAGAATCAGAATAAGAGCAAGAAATTGAAACAACAAACAATGCAGAAGAAACAGAAAGATGATGAAGAAGAAGGAGATGTAGAATTACAAGAAGAACAAGAGGAGCTAGAAGAACAAGACGAACAAGAAGAAGAAACAGGGGAATAAGAGGATAAATCAGAAATAACAGATGAGTAAGCCGAAAAAGCAGTAATAACAAGAATAAGCCGAAAAAGCAGAAATAACAGAATAAGCTGAATATGAAACAGAGGAAGCAGAAGAAGTAATAGAAAAAGCAAATATATGCAGAGGAAACCGAAGAAGATGAAGACGAAGGAGATATAGAAGTGAAAGAAGAACAAGAGAAACTGTAAGAACAAGAGGAAGAAAGAGAAGAATCAGAGGAAATAGCAAAAATAACAGAAGAATGAGCCGAAAAAGCAGCAATAACAGAAGAAAAAGCAGAAATAACGGAAGAATAAGCTGAAGAAGAAGAAGAAGAAGCAGTAATTGAAAAGCAGAAAATGCATTAGAAACAGAATAAGATGAAGAAGAAGAAGAAGGAGAAGGATATGTAGAACTACTAGAAGAAGTAGAAGAAAAAGAAGAACAAGAAGAAGAAACATGGGAATAAGAGGAAAAAGCAGAAATAACAAAAGAATAAGCGAAAAGCAGAAATAACAGGAGAATAAGCGAAATAGCAGAAATGAGAGAAGAATAAGGTGAAGAAAAAGCTGAAGCAGAAGAAGAAGTAATTGAAAAAGCAGAAAATGCATTAGAAACAGAAGAAGTTGAAAAAGAAGAAAAAAGGAGATGTAGAAATACGAGAGGAACAAGAACTAGGAGAACAAGAAGAACAAGCAGAAGAAACAGAAGAATAAGAGTAAAAAGCAGAAATAACCAAAGAAATAGCCGAAAAAGCAGAAATAACAGAAAATTAAGCTGCGGAGAAGCAGAAGAATCAGAATAAGAGCAAGAAATTGAAACAACAAACAATGCAGAAGAAACAGAAAGATGATGAAGAAGAAGGAGATGTAGAATTACAAGAAGAACAAGAGGAGCTAGAAGAACAAGACGAACAAGAAGAAGAAACAGGGGAATAAGAGGATAAATCAGAAATAACAGATGAGTAAGCCGAAAAAGCAGTAATAACAAGAATAAGCCGAAAAAGCAGAAATAACAGAATAAGCTGAATATGAAACAGAGGAAGCAGAAGAAGTAATAGAAAAAGCAAAAATATGCAGAGGAAACCGAAGAAGATGAAGACGAAGGAGATATAGAATGAAAGAAGAACAAGAGAAACTGTAAGAACAAGAGGAAGAAAGAGAAGAATCAGAGGAAATAGCAAAAATAACAGAAGAATGAGCCGAAAAAGGAGCAATAACAGAAGAAAAAGCAGAAATAACGGAAGAATAAGCTGAAGAAGAAGCAGAAGAAGCAGTAATTGAAAAGCAGAAAATGCATTAGAAACAGAATAAGATGAAGAAGAAGAAGAAGGAGAAGGATATGTAGAACTACTAGAAGAAGTAGAAGAACAAGAAGAACAAGAAGAAGAAACATGGGAATAAGAGGAAAAAGCAGAAATAACAAAAGAATAAGCGAAAAGCAGAAATAACAGGAGAATAACCCGAAATAGCAGAAATAAGAGAAGAAAAAGGTGAAGAAAAAGCTGAAGCAGAAGAAGAAGTAATTGAAAAAGCAGAAAATGCATTAGAAACAGAAGAAGTTGAAAAAGAAGAAAAAAGGAGATGTAGAAATACGAGAGGAACAAGAACTAGGAGAACAAGAAGAACAAGCAGAAGAAACAGAAGAATAAGAGTAAAAAGCAGAAATAACCAAAGAAATAGCCGAAAAAGCAGAAAAAACAGAAAATTAAGCTGCGGAAGAAGCAGAAGAATCAGAATAAGAGCAAGAAATTGAAACAACAAAAAATGCAGAAGAAACAGAAAGATGAAGAAGAAGAAGGAGATGTAGAATTACAAGAAGAACAAGAGGAGCTAGAAGAACAAGACGAACAAGAAGAAGAAACAGGGGAATAAGAGGATAAATCAGAAATAACAGACGAGTAAGCCGAAAAAGCAGAAATAACAAGAATAAGCCGAAAAAGCAGAAATTACAGAATAAGCTGAATATGAAGCAGAGGAAGCAGAAGAAGTAATTGAAAAAGCAAAAAAATGCAGAGGAAACCGAAGAAGATGAAGACGAAGGAGATATAGAAGTGAAAGAAGAACAAGAGAAACTGTAAGAACAAGAGGAAGAAACAGAAGAATCAGAGGAAAAAGCAAAAATAACAGAAGAATGAGCCGAAAAAGCAGCAATAACAGAAGAAAAAGCAGAAATAACAGAAGAATAAGCTGAAGAAGAAGCAGAAGAAGCAGTAATTGAAAAGCAGAAAATGCATTAGAAACAGTATAAGATGAAGAAGAAGAAGAAGGAGAAGGAGAAGGATATGTAGAACTACTAGAAGAATTAGAAGAACAAGAAGAACAAGAAGAAGAAACATGGGAATAAGAGGAAAAAGCAGAAATAACAAAAGAATAAGCGAAAAGCAGAAATAACAGGAGAATAACCCGAAATAGCAGAAATAAGAGAAGAAAAAGGTGAAGAAAAAGCTGAAGCAGAAGAAGAAGTAATTGAAAAAGCAGAAAATGCATTAGAAACAGAAGAAGTTGAAAAAGAAGAAAAAAGGAGATGTAGAAATACGAGAGGAACAAGAACTAGGAGAACAAGAAGAACAAGCAGAAGAAACAGAAGAATAAGAGTAAAAAGCAGAAATAACCAAAAAAATAGCCGAAAAAGCAGAAATAACAGAAAATTAAGCTGCGGTGAAGCAGAAGAATCAGAATAAGAGCAAGAAATTGAAACAACAAACAATGTAGAAGAAACAGAAAGATGATGAAGAAGAAGGAGATGTAGAATTACAAGAAGAACAAGTGGAGCTAGAAGAACAAGACGAACAAGAAGAAGAAACAGGGGAATAAGAGGATAAATCAGAAATAACAGACGAGTAAGCCGAAAAAGCAGAAATAACAAGAATAAGCCGAAAAAGCAGAAATTACAGAATAAGCTGAATATGAAGCAGAGGAAGCAGAAGAAGTAATTGAAAAAGCAAAAAAATGCAGAGGAAACCGAAGAAGATGAAGACGAAGGAGATATAGAAGTGAAAGAAGAACAAGAGAAACTGTAAGAACAAGAGGAAGAAACAGAAGAATCAGAGGAAAAAGCAAAAATAACAGAAGAATGAGCCGAAAAAGCAGCAATAACAGAAGAAAAAGCAGAAATAACAGAAGAATAAGCTGAAGAAGAAGCAGAAGAAGCAGTAATTGAAAAGCAGAAAATGCATTAGAAACAGTATAAGATGAAGAAGAAGAAGAAGGAGAAGGAGAAGGATATGTAGAACTACTAGCAGAAATAAGAGAAGAATAAGGTGAAGAAAAAGCTGAAGCAGAAGAAGTAAGTGAAAATGCAGTAGAAGTAAGTGAAAATGCATTAGAAACAGAAGAAGTTGAAAAAGAAGAAAAAAGGAGATGTAGAAATACGAGAGGAACAAGAACTAGGAGAACAAGAAGAACAAGCAGAAGAAACAGAAGAATAAGAGTAAAAAGCAGAAATAACCAAAGAAATAGCCGAAAATGCAGAAATAACAGAAAATTAAGCTGCGGAAAAGCAGAAGAATCAGAATAAGAGCAAGAAATTGAAACAACAAACAATGCAGAAGAAACAGAAAGATGAAGAAGAAGAAGGAGATGTAGAATTACAAGAAGAACAAGAGGAGCTAGAAGAACAAGACGAACAAGAAGAAGAAACAGGGGAATAAGAGGATAAATCAGAAATAAGAGATGAGTAAGCCGAAAAAGCAGAAATAACAAGAATAAGCCGAAAAAGCAGAAATAATAGAATAAGCTGAATATGAAGCAGAGGAAGCAGGAGAAGTAATTGAAAAAGCAAAAAAATGCAGAGGAAACCGAAGAAGATGAAGACGAAGGAGATATAGAAGTGAAAGAAGAACAAGAGAAACTGTAAGAACAAGAGGAAGAAACAGAAGAATCAGAGGAAAAAGCAAAAATAACAGAAGAATAAGCCGAAAAAGCAGCAATAACAGAAGAAAAAGCCGAAAAAGCAGAAATAACAGAAGAATGAGCTGAAGAAGAAGCAACAATTGAAAAGCAGAAAATGCATTAGAAACAGAATAAGATTAAGAAGAAGAAGAAGAAGAAGGATATGTAGAACTACAAGAAGAAGTAGAAGAACAAGAAGAACAAGAAGAAGAAACATGGGAATAAGAGGAAAAAGCAGAAATAACAAAAGAATAAGCGAAAAGCAGAAATAACAGGAGAATAAGCCGAAATAGCAGAAATAAGAGAAGAATAAGGTGAAGAAAAAGCTGAAGCAGAAGAAGTAAGTGAAAAAGCAGAAAATGCATTAGAAACAGAAGAAGTTGAAAAAGAAGAAAAAAGGAGATGTAGAAATACGAGAGGAACAAGAACTAGGAGAACAAGAAGAACAAGCAGAAGAAACAGAAGAATAAGAGTAAAAAGCAGAAATAACCAAAGAAACAGCCGAAAAAGCAGAAATAACAGAAAATTAAGCTGCGGAGAAGCAGAAGAATCAGAATAAGAGCAAGAAAGTGAAACAACAAACAATGCAGAAGAAACAGAAAGATGAAGAAGAAGAAGGAGATGTAGAATTACAAGAAGAACAAGAGGAGCTAGAAGAACAAGACGAACAAGAAGAAGAAACAGGGGAATAAGAGGATAAATCAGAAATAACAGATGAGTAAGCCGAAAAAGCAGAAATAACAAGAATAAGCCGAAAAAGCAGAAATAATAGAATAAGCTGAATATGAAGCAGAGGAAGCAGGAGAAGTAATTGAAAAAGCAAAAAAATGCAGAGGAAACCGAAGAAGATGAAGACGAAGGAGATATAGAAGTGAAAGAAGAACAAGAGAAACTGTAAGAACAAGAGGAAGAAACAGAAGAATCAGAGGAAAAAGCAAAAATAACAGAAGAATAAGCCGAAAAAGCAGCAATAACAGAAGAAAAAGCAGAAATAACGGAAGAATAAGCTGAAGAAGAAGAAGAAGAAGCAGTAATTGAAAAGCAGAAAATGCATTAGAAACAGAATAAGATGAAGAAGAAGAAGAAGGAGAAGGATATGTAGAACTACTAGAAGAAGTAGAAGAAAAAGAAGAACAAGAAGAAGAAACATGGGAATAAGAGGAAAAAGCAGAAATAACAAAAGAATAAGCGAAAAGCAGAAATAACAGGAGAATAAGCGAAATAGCAGAAATGAGAGAAGAATAAGGTGAAGAAAAAGCTGAAGCAGAAGAAGAAGTAATTGAAAAAGCAGAAAATGCATTAGAAACAGAAGAAGTTGAAAAAGAAGAAAAAAGGAGATGTAGAAATACGAGAGGAACAAGAACTAGGAGAACAAGAAGAACAAGCAGAAGAAACAGAAGAATAAGAGTAAAAAGCAGAAATAACCAAAGAAATAGCCGAAAAAGCAGAAATAACAGAAAATTAAGCTGCGGAGAAGCAGAAGAATCAGAATAAGAGCAAGAAATTGAAACAACAAACAATGCAGAAGAAACAGAAAGATGATGAAGAAGAAGGAGATGTAGAATTACAAGAAGAACAAGAGGAGCTAGAAGAACAAGACGAACAAGAAGAAGAAACAGGGGAATAAGAGGATAAATCAGAAATAACAGATGAGTAAGCCGAAAAAGCAGTAATAACAAGAATAAGCCGAAAAAGCAGAAATAACAGAATAAGCTGAATATGAAACAGAGGAAGCAGAAGAAGTAATAGAAAAAGCAAAAATATGCAGAGGAAACCGAAGAAGATGAAGACGAAGGAGATATAGAATGAAAGAAGAACAAGAGAAACTGTAAGAACAAGAGGAAGAAAGAGAAGAATCAGAGGAAATAGCAAAAATAACAGAAGAATGAGCCGAAAAAGGAGCAATAACAGAAGAAAAAGCAGAAATAACGGAAGAATAAGCTGAAGAAGAAGCAGAAGAAGCAGTAATTGAAAAGCAGAAAATGCATTAGAAACAGAATAAGATGAAGAAGAAGAAGAAGGAGAAGGATATGTAGAACTACTAGAAGAAGTAGAAGAACAAGAAGAACAAGAAGAAGAAACATGGGAATAAGAGGAAAAAGCAGAAATAACAAAAGAATAAGCGAAAAGCAGAAATAACAGGAGAATAACCCGAAATAGCAGAAATAAGAGAAGAAAAAGGTGAAGAAAAAGCTGAAGCAGAAGAAGAAGTAATTGAAAAAGCAGAAAATGCATTAGAAACAGAAGAAGTTGAAAAAGAAGAAAAAAGGAGATGTAGAAATACGAGAGGAACAAGAACTAGGAGAACAAGAAGAACAAGCAGAAGAAACAGAAGAATAAGAGTAAAAAGCAGAAATAACCAAAGAAATAGCCGAAAAAGCAGAAAAAACAGAAAATTAAGCTGCGGAAGAAGCAGAAGAATCAGAATAAGAGCAAGAAATTGAAACAACAAAAAATGCAGAAGAAACAGAAAGATGAAGAAGAAGAAGGAGATGTAGAATTACAAGAAGAACAAGAGGAGCTAGAAGAACAAGACGAACAAGAAGAAGAAACAGGGGAATAAGAGGATAAATCAGAAATAACAGACGAGTAAGCCGAAAAAGCAGAAATAACAAGAATAAGCCGAAAAAGCAGAAATTACAGAATAAGCTGAATATGAAGCAGAGGAAGCAGAAGAAGTAATTGAAAAAGCAAAAAAATGCAGAGGAAACCGAAGAAGATGAAGACGAAGGAGATATAGAAGTGAAAGAAGAACAAGAGAAACTGTAAGAACAAGAGGAAGAAACAGAAGAATCAGAGGAAAAAGCAAAAATAACAGAAGAATGAGCCGAAAAAGCAGCAATAACAGAAGAAAAAGCAGAAATAACAGAAGAATAAGCTGAAGAAGAAGCAGAAGAAGCAGTAATTGAAAAGCAGAAAATGCATTAGAAACAGTATAAGATGAAGAAGAAGAAGAAGGAGAAGGAGAAGGATATGTAGAACTACTAGAAGAATTAGAAGAACAAGAAGAACAAGAAGAAGAAACATGGGAATAAGAGGAAAAAGCAGAAATAACAAAAGAATAAGCGAAAAGCAGAAATAACAGGAGAATAACCCGAAATAGCAGAAATAAGAGAAGAAAAAGGTGAAGAAAAAGCTGAAGCAGAAGAAGAAGTAATTGAAAAAGCAGAAAATGCATTAGAAACAGAAGAAGTTGAAAAAGAAGAAAAAAGGAGATGTAGAAATACGAGAGGAACAAGAACTAGGAGAACAAGAAGAACAAGCAGAAGAAACAGAAGAATAAGAGTAAAAAGCAGAAATAACCAAAAAAATAGCCGAAAAAGCAGAAATAACAGAAAATTAAGCTGCGGTGAAGCAGAAGAATCAGAATAAGAGCAAGAAATTGAAACAACAAACAATGTAGAAGAAACAGAAAGATGATGAAGAAGAAGGAGATGTAGAATTACAAGAAGAACAAGTGGAGCTAGAAGAACAAGACGAACAAGAAGAAGAAACAGGGGAATAAGAGGATAAATCAGAAATAACAGACGAGTAAGCCGAAAAAGCAGAAATAACAAGAATAAGCCGAAAAAGCAGAAATTACAGAATAAGCTGAATATGAAGCAGAGGAAGCAGAAGAAGTAATTGAAAAAGCAAAAAAATGCAGAGGAAACCGAAGAAGATGAAGACGAAGGAGATATAGAAGTGAAAGAAGAACAAGAGAAACTGTAAGAACAAGAGGAAGAAACAGAAGAATCAGAGGAAAAAGCAAAAATAACAGAAGAATGAGCCGAAAAAGCAGCAATAACAGAAGAAAAAGCAGAAATAACAGAAGAATAAGCTGAAGAAGAAGCAGAAGAAGCAGTAATTGAAAAGCAGAAAATGCATTAGAAACAGTATAAGATGAAGAAGAAGAAGAAGGAGAAGGAGAAGGATATGTAGAACTACTAGCAGAAATAAGAGAAGAATAAGGTGAAGAAAAAGCTGAAGCAGAAGAAGTAAGTGAAAATGCAGTAGAAGTAAGTGAAAATGCATTAGAAACAGAAGAAGTTGAAAAAGAAGAAAAAAGGAGATGTAGAAATACGAGAGGAACAAGAACTAGGAGAACAAGAAGAACAAGCAGAAGAAACAGAAGAATAAGAGTAAAAAGCAGAAATAACCAAAGAAATAGCCGAAAATGCAGAAATAACAGAAAATTAAGCTGCGGAAAAGCAGAAGAATCAGAATAAGAGCAAGAAATTGAAACAACAAACAATGCAGAAGAAACAGAAAGATGAAGAAGAAGAAGGAGATGTAGAATTACAAGAAGAACAAGAGGAGCTAGAAGAACAAGACGAACAAGAAGAAGAAACAGGGGAATAAGAGGATAAATCAGAAATAAGAGATGAGTAAGCCGAAAAAGCAGAAATAACAAGAATAAGCCGAAAAAGCAGAAATAATAGAATAAGCTGAATATGAAGCAGAGGAAGCAGGAGAAGTAATTGAAAAAGCAAAAAAATGCAGAGGAAACCGAAGAAGATGAAGACGAAGGAGATATAGAAGTGAAAGAAGAACAAGAGAAACTGTAAGAACAAGAGGAAGAAACAGAAGAATCAGAGGAAAAAGCAAAAATAACAGAAGAATAAGCCGAAAAAGCAGCAATAACAGAAGAAAAAGCCGAAAAAGCAGAAATAACAGAAGAATGAGCTGAAGAAGAAGCAACAATTGAAAAGCAGAAAATGCATTAGAAACAGAATAAGATTAAGAAGAAGAAGAAGAAGAAGGATATGTAGAACTACAAGAAGAAGTAGAAGAACAAGAAGAACAAGAAGAAGAAACATGGGAATAAGAGGAAAAAGCAGAAATAACAAAAGAATAAGCGAAAAGCAGAAATAACAGGAGAATAAGCCGAAATAGCAGAAATAAGAGAAGAATAAGGTGAAGAAAAAGCTGAAGCAGAAGAAGTAAGTGAAAAAGCAGAAAATGCATTAGAAACAGAAGAAGTTGAAAAAGAAGAAAAAAGGAGATGTAGAAATACGAGAGGAACAAGAACTAGGAGAACAAGAAGAACAAGCAGAAGAAACAGAAGAATAAGAGTAAAAAGCAGAAATAACCAAAGAAATAGCCGAAAAAGCAGAAATAACAGAAAATTAAGCTGCGGAGAAGCAGAAGAATCAGAATAAGAGCAAGAAATTGAAACAACAAACAATGCAGAAGAAACAGAATGATGAAGTAGAAGAAGGAGATGTAGAATTACAAGAAGAACAAGAGGAGCTAGAAGAACAAGACGAACAAGAAGAAGAAACAGGGGAATAAGAGGATAAATCAGAAATAACAGATGAGTAAGCCGAAAAAGCAGAAATAACAAGAATAAGCCGAAAAAGCAGAAATAACAGAATAAGCTGAATATGAAGCAGAGTAAGCAGGAGAAGTAATTGAAAAAGCAAAAAAATGCAGAGGAAACCGAAGAAGATGAAGACGAAGGAGATATAGAAGTGAAAGAAGAACAAGAGAAACTGTAAGAACAAGAGGAAGAAACAGAAGAATCAGAGGAAAAAGCAAAAATAACAGAAGAATGAGCCGAAAAAGCAGCAATAACAGAAGAAAAAGCAGAAATAAGAGAAGAATAAGCTGAAAAAGAAGCAGAAGAAGCAGTAATTGAAAAGCAGAAAATGCATTAGAAACAGAATAAGATGAAGAAGCAGAAGAAGGAGACGGATATGTAGAACTACTAGAAGAAGTAGAAGAACAAGAAGAACAAGAAGAAGAAACATGGGAATAAGAGGAAAAAGAGAAATAACAAAAGAATAAGCGAAAAGCAGAAATAACAGGAGAATAAGCCGAAATAGCAGAAATAAGAGAAGAATAAGGTGAAGAAAAAGCTGAAGCAGAAGAAGAAGTAATTGAAAAAGCAGAAAATGCATTAGAAACAGAAGAAGTTGAAAAAGAAGAAAAAAGGAGATGTAGAAATACGAGAGGAACAAGAACTAGGAGACCAAGAAGAACAAGCAGAAGAAATAGAAGAATAAAAGTAAAAAGCAGAAATAACCAAAGAAATAGTCGAAAATGAAGAAATAACAGAAAATTAAGCTGCGGAGAAGCAGAAGAATCAGAATAAGAGCAAGAAATTGAAACAACAAACAATGCAGAAGAAACAGAAAGATGATGAAGAAGAAGGAGATGTAGAATTACAAGAAGAACAAGAGGAGCTAGAAGAACAAGACGAACAAGAAGAAGAAACAGGGGAATAAGAGGATAAATCAGAAATAACAGATGAGTAAGCCGAAAAAGCAGAAATAACAGAATAAGCTGAATATGAAGCAGAGGAAGCAGAAGAAGTAATTGAAAAAGCAAAAAAATGCAGAGGAAACCGAAGAAGATGAAGACGAAGGAGATATAGAAGTGAAAGAAGAACAAGAGAAACTGTAAGAACAAGAGGAAGAAACAGAAGAATCAGAGGAAAACGCAAAAATAACAGAAGAATAAGCCGAAAAAGCAGCAATAACAGAAGAAAAAGCCGAAAAAGCAGAAATAACAGAAGAATGAGCTGAAGAAGAAGCAACAATAGAAAAGCAGAAAATGCATTAGAAACAGAAGAAGTTGAAAAAGAAGAAAAAAGGAGATGTAGAAATACGAGAGGAACAAGAACTAGGAGAACAAGAAGAACAAGCAGAAGAAACAGAAGAATAAGAGTAAAAAGCAGAAATAACCAAAGAAATAGCCGAAAAAGCAGAAATAACAGAAAATTAAGCTGCGGAGAAGCAGAAGAATCAGAATAAGAGCAAGAAATTGAAACAACATACAATGCAGAAGAAACAGAAAGATGATGAAGAAGAAGGAGATGTAGAATTACAAGAAGAACAAGAGGAGCTAGAAGAACAAGACGAACAAGAAGAAGAAACAGGGGAATAAGAGGATAAATCAGAAATAACAGATGAGTAAGCCGAAAAAGCAGAAATAACAGAATAAGCTGAATATGAAGCAGAGGAAGCAGAAGAATTAATTGAAAAAGCAAAAAAATGCAGAGGAAACCGAAGAAGATGAAGACGAAGGAGATATAGAAGTGAAAGAAGAACAAGAGAAACTGTAAGAACAAGAGGAAGAAACAGAAGAATCAGAGGAAAAAGCAAAAATAAGAGAAGAATAAGCCGAAAAAGCAGCAATAACAGAAGAAAAAGCCGAAAAAGCAGAAATAACAGAAGAATGAGCTGAAGAAGAAGCAACAACTGAAAAGCAGAAAATGCATTAGAAACAGAATAAGATGAAGAAGAAGAAGAAGAAGAAGAAGAAGGATATGTAGAACTACAAGAAGAAGTAGAAGAACAAGAAGAACAAGAAGAAGAAACATGGGAATAAGAGGAAAAAGCAGAAATAACAAAAGAATAAGCGAAAAGCAGAAATAACAGGAGAATAAGCCGAAATAGCAGAAATAAGAGAAGAATAAGGTGAAGAAAAAGCTGAAGCAGAAGAAGTAAGTGAAAAAGCAGAAAATGCATTAGAAACAGAAGAAGTTGAAAAAGAAGAAAAAAGGAGATGTAGAAATACGAGAGGAACAAGAACTAGGAGAACAAGAAGAACAAGCAGAAGAAACAGAAGAATAAGTGTAAAAAGCAGAAATAACCAAAGAAATAGCCGAAAAAGCAGAAATAACAGAAAATTAAGCTGCGGAGAAGCAGAAGAATCAGAATAAGAGCAAGAAATTGAAACAACAAACAATGTAGAAGAAACAGAAAGATGAAGTAGAAGAAGGAGATGTAGAATTACAAGAAGAACAAGAGGAGCTAGAAGAACAAGACGAACAAGAAGAAGAAACAGGGGAATAAGAGGATAAATCAGAAATAACAGATGAGTAAGCCGAAAAAGCAGAAATAACAAGAATAAGCCGAAAAAGCAGAAATAACAGAATAAGCTGAATATGAAGCAGAGGAAGCAGGAGAAGTAATTGAAAAAGCAAAAAAATGCAGAGGAAACCGAAGAAGATGAAGACGAAGGAGATATAGAAGTGAAAGAAGAACAAGAGAAACTGTAAGAACAAGAGGAAGAAACAGAAGAATCAGAGGAAAAAGCAAAAATAACAGAAGAATGAGCCGAAAAAGCAGCAATAACAGTAGAAAAAGCAGAAATAAGAGAAGAATAAGCTGAAAAAGAAGCAGAAGAAGCAGTAATTGAAAAGCAGAAAATGCATTAGAAATAGAATAAGATGAAGAAGAAGAAGAAGGAGAAGGATATGTAGAACTACTAGAAGAAGTAGAAGAACAAGAAGAACAAGAAGAAGAAACATGGGAATAAGAGGAAAAAGAGAAATAACAAAAGAATAAGCGAAAAGCAGAAATAACAGGAGAATAAGCCGAAATAGCAGAAATAAGAGAAGAATAAGGTGAAGAAAAAGCTGAAGCAGAAGAAGAAGTAATTGAAAAAGCAGAAAATGCATTAGAAACAGAAGAAGTTGAAAAAGAAGAAAAAATGAGATGTAGAAATACGAGAGGAACAAGAACTAGGAGACCAAGAAGAACAAGCAGAAGAAATAGAAGAATAAAAGTAAAAAGCAGAAATAACCAAAGAAATAGCCGAAAATGCAGAAATAACAGAAAATTAAGCTGCGGAGAAGCAGAAGAATCAGAATAAGAGCAAGAAATTGAAAAAAGAAACAATGCAGAAGAAACAGAAAGATGAAGAAGAAGAAGGAGATGTAGAATTACAAGAAGAACAAGAGGAGCTAGAAGAACAAGACGAACAAGAAGAAGAAACAGGGGAATAAGAGGATAAATCAGAAATAACAGATGAGTAAGCCGAAAAAGCAGAAATAACAGAATAAGCTGAATATGAAGCAGAGGAAGCAGAAGAAGTAATTGAAAAAGCAAAAAAATGCAGAGGAAAACGAAGAAGATGAAGACGAAGGAGATATAGAAGTGAAAGAAGAACAAGAGAAACTGTAAGAACAAGAGGAAGAAACAGAAGAATCAGAGGAAAAAGCAAAAATAACAGAAGAATAAGCCGAAAAAGCAGCAATAACAGAAGAAAAAGCCGAAAAAGCAGAAATAACAGAAGAATGAGCTGAAGAAGAAGCAACAATTGAAAAGCAGAAAATGCATTAGAAACAGAATAAGATGAAGAAGAAGAAGAAGAAGAAGGATATGTAGAACTACAAGAAGAAGTAGAAGAACAAGAAGAACAAGAAGAAGAAACATGGGAATAAGAGGAAAAAGCAGAAATAACAAAAGAATAAGCGAAAAGCAGAAATAACAGGAGAATAAGCCGAAATAGCAGAAATAAGAGAAGAATAAGGTGAAGAAAAAGCTGAAGCAGAAGAAGAAGTAATTGAAAAAGCAGAAAATGCATTAGAAACAGAAGAAGTTGAAAAAGAAGAAAAAAGGAGATGTAGAAATACGAGAGGAACAAGAACTAGGAGAACAAGAAGAACAAGCAGAAGAAACAGAAGAATAAGAGTAAAAAGCAGAAATAACCAAAGAAATAGCCGAAAAAGCAAAAATAACAGAAAATTAAGCTGCGGAGAAGCAGAAGAATCAGAATAAGAGCAAGAAATTGAAACAACAAACAATGCAGAAGAAACAGAAAGATGATGAAGAAGAAGGAGATGTAGAATTACAAGAAGAACAAGAGGAGCTAGAAGAACAAGACGAACAAGAAGAAGAAACAGGGGAATAAGAGGATAAATCAGAAATAACAGATGAGTAAGCCGAAAAAGCAGAAATAACAGAATAAGCTGAATATGAAGCAGAGGAAGCAGAAGAATTAATTGAAAAAGCAAAAAAATGCAGAGGAAACCGAAGAAGATGAAGACGAAGGAGATATAGAAGTGAAAGAAGAACAAGAGAAACTGTAAGAACAAGAGGAAAAAACAGAAGAATCAGAGGAAAAAGCAAAAATAAGAGAAGAATAAGCCGAAAAAGCAGCAATAACAGAAGAAAAAGCCGAAAAAGCAGAAATAACAGAAGAATGAGCTGAAGAAGAAGCAACAACTGAAAAGCAGAAAATGCATTAGAAACAGAATAAGATGAAGAAGAAGAAGAAGAAGAAGGATATGTAGAACTACAAGAAGAAGTAGAAGAACAAGAAGAACAAGAAGAAGAAACATGGGAATAAGAGGAAAAAGCAGAAATAACAAAAGAATAAGCGAAAAGCAGAAATAACAGGAGAATAAGCCGAAATAGCAGAAATAAGAGAAGAATAAGGTGTAGAAAAAGCTGAAGCAGAAGAAGTAAGTGAAAAAGCAGAAAATGCATTAGAAACAGAAGAAGTTGAAAAAGAAGAAAAAAGGAGATGTAGAAATACCAGAGGAACAAGAACTAGGAGAACAAGAAGAACAAGCAGAAGAAACAGAAGAATAAGAGTAAAAAGCAGAAATAACCAAAGAAATAGCCGAAAAAGCAGAAATAACAGAAAATTAAGCTGCGGAGAAGCAGAAGAATCAGAATAAGAGCAAGAAATTGAAACAACAAACAATGCAGAAGAAACAGAAAGATGAAGAAGAAGAAGGAGATGTAGAATTACAAGAAGAACAAGAGGAGCTAGAAGAACAAGACAAACAAGAAGAAGAAACAGGGGAATAAGAGGATAAATCAGAAATAACAGATGAGTAAGCCGAAAAAGCAGAAATAACAAGAATAAGCCGAAAAAGCAGAAATAACAGAATAAGCTGAATATGAAGCAGAGGAAGCAGGAGAAGTAATTGAAAAAGCAAAAAAATGCAGAGGAAACCGAAGAAGATGAAGACGAAGGAGATATAGAAGTGAAAGAAGAACAAGAGAAACTGTAAGAACAAGAGGAAGAAACAGAAGAATCAGAGGAAAAAGCAAAAATAACAGAAGAATGAGCCGAAAAAGCAGCAATAACAGAAGAAAAAGCAGAAATAAGAGAAGAATAAGCTGAAAAAGAAGCAGAAGAAGCAGTAATTGAAAAGCAGAAAATGCATTAGAAACAGAATAAGATGAAGAAGAAGAAGAAGGAGAAGGATATGTAGAACTACTAGAAGAAGTAGAAGAACAAGAAGAACAAGAAGAAGAAACATGGGAATAAGAGGAAAAAGAGAAATAACAAAAGAATAAGCGAAAAGCAGAAATAACAGGAGAATAAGCCGAAATAGCAGAAATAAGAGAAGAATAAGGTGAAGAAAAAGCTGAAGCAGAAGAAGAAGTAATTGAAAAAGCAGAAAATGCATTAGAAACAGAAGAAGTTGAAAAAGAAGAAAAAAGGAGATGTAGAAATACGAGAGGAACAAGAACTAGGAGACCAAGAAGAACAAGCAGAAGAAATAGAAGAATAAAAGTAAAAAGCAGAAATAACCAAAGAAATAGCCGAAAATGCAGAAATAACAGAAAATTAAGCTGCGGAGAAGCAGAAGAATCAGAATAAGAGCAAGAAATTGAAACAACAAACAATGCAGAAGAAACAGAAAGATGATGAAGAAGAAGGAGATGTAGAATTACAAGAAGAACAAGAGGAGCTAGAAGAACAAGACGAACAAGAAGAAGAAACAGGGGAATAAGAGGATAAATCAGAAATAACAGATGAGTAAGCCGAAAAAGCAGAAATAACAGAATAAGCTGAATATGAAGCAGAGGAAGCAGAAGAAGTAATTGAAAAAGCAAAAAAATGCAGAGGAAAACGAAGAAGATGAAGACGAAGGAGATATAGAAGTGAAAGAAGAACAAGAGAAACTGTAAGAACAAGAGGAAGAAACAGAAGAATCAGAGGAAAAAGCAAAAATAACAGAAGAATAAGCCGAAAAAGCAGCAATAACAGAAGAAAAAGCCGAAAAAGCAGAAATAACAGAAGAATGAGCTGAAGAAGAAGCAACAATTGAAAAGCAGAAAATGCATTAGAAACAGAATAAGATGAAGAAGAAGAAGAAGAAGAAGGATATGTAGAACTACAAGAAGAAGTAGAAGAACAAGAAGAACAAGAAGAAGAAACATGGGAATAAGAGGAAAAAGCAGAAATAATAAAAGAATAAGCGAAAAGCAGAAATAACAGGAGAATAAGCCGAAATAGCAGAAATAAGAGAAGAATAAGGTGAAGAAAAAGCTGAAGCAGAAGAAGAAGTAATTGAAAAAGCAGAAAATGCATTAGAAACAGAAGAAGTTGAAAAAGAAGAAAAAAGGAGATGTAGAAATACGAGAGGAACAAGAACTAGGAGAACAAGAAGAACAAGCAGAAGAAACAGAAGAATAAGAGTAAAAAGCAGAAATAACCAAAGAAATAGCCGAAAAAGCAGAAATAACAGAAAATTAAGCTGCGGAGAAGCAGAAGAATCAGAATAAGAGCAAGAAATTGAAACAACAAACAATGCAGAAGAAACAGAAAGATGATGAAGAAGAAGGAGATGTAGAATTACAAGAAGAACAAGAGGAGCTAGAAGAACAAGACGAACAAGAAGAAGAAACAGGGGAATAAGAGGATAAATCAGAAATAACAGATGAGTAAGCCGAAAAAGCAGAAATAACAGAATAAGCTGAATATGAAGCAGAGGAAGCAGAAGAATTAATTGAAAAAGCAAAAAAATGCAGAGGAAACCGAAGAAGATGAAGACGAAGGAGATATAGAAGTGAAAGAAGAACAAGAGAAACTGTAAGAACAAGAGGAAGAAACAGAAGAATCAGAGGAAAAAGCAAAAATAACAGAAGAATGAGCCGAAAAAGCAGCAATAACAGTAGAAAAAGCAGAAATAAGAGAAGAATAAGCTGAAAAAGAAGCAGAAGAAGCAGTAATTGAAAAGCACAAAATGCATTAGAAATAGAATAAGATGAAGAAGAAGAAGAAGGAGAAGGATATGTAGAACTACTAGAAGAAGTAGAAGAACAAGAAGAACAAGAAGAAGAAACATGGGAATAAGAGGAAAAAGCAGAAATAACAAAAGAATAAGCGAAAAGCAGAAATAACAGGAGAATAAGCCGAAATAGCAGAAATAAGAGAAGAATAAGGTGTAGAAAAAGCTGAAGCAGAAGAAGTAAGTGAAAAAGCAGAAAATGCATTAGAAACAGAAGAAGTTGAAAAAGAAGAAAAAAGGAGATGTAGAAATACCAGAGGAACAAGAACTAGGAGAACAAGAAGAACAAGCAGAAGAAACAGAAGAATAAGAGTAAAAAGCAGAAATAACCAAAGAAATAGCCGAAAAAGCAGAAATAACAGAAAATTAAGCTGCGGAGAAGCAGAAGAATCAGAATAAGAGCAAGAAATTGAAACAACAAACAATGCAGAAGAAACAGAAAGATGAAGAAGAAGAAGGAGATGTAGAATTACAAGAAGAACAAGAGGAGCTAGAAGAACAAGACAAACAAGAAGAAGAAACAGGGGAATAAGAGGATAAATCAGAAATAACAGATGAGTAAGCCGAAAAAGCAGAAATAACAGAATAAGCCGAATATGAAGCAGAGGAAGCAGAAGAATTAATTGAAAAAGCAAAAAAATGCAGAGGAAACCGAAGAAGATGAAGACGAAGGAGATATAGAAGTGAAAGAAGAACAAGAGAAACTGTAAGAACAAGAGGAAAAAAAAGAAGAATCAGAGGAAAAAGCAAAAATAACAGAAGAATAAGCCGAAAAAGCAGCAATAACAGAAGAAAAAGCCGAAAAAGCAGAAATAACAGAAGAATGAGCTGAAGAAGAAGCAACAACTGAAAAGCAGAAAATGCATTAGAAACAGAATAAGATGAAGAAGAAGAAGAAGAAGAAGGATATGTAGAACTACAAGAAGAAGTAGAAGAACAAGAAGAACAAGAAGAAGAAACATGGGAATAAGAGGAAAAAGCAGAAATAACAAAAGAATAAGCGAAAAGCAGAAATAACAGGAGAATAAGCCGAAATAGCAGAAATAAGAGAAGAATAAGGTGAAGAAAAAGCTGAAGCAGAAGAAGAAGGAATTGAAAAAGCAGAAAATGCATTAGAAACAGAAGAAGTTGAAAAAGAAGAAAAAAGGAGATGTAGAAATACGAGAGGAACAAGAACTAGGAGAACAAGAAGAACAAGCAGAAGAAACAGAAGAATAAGAGTAAAAAGCAGAAATAACCAAAGAAATAGCCGAAAAAGCAGAAATAACAGAAAATTAAGCTGCGGAAGAAGCAGAAGAATCAGAATAAGAGCAAGAAATTGAAACAACAAACAATGCAGAAGAAACAGAAAGATGAAGAAGAAGAAGGAGATGTAGAATTACAAGAAGAACAAGAGGAGCTAGAAGAACAAGACGAACAAGAAGAAGAAACAGGGGAATAAGAGGATAAATCAGAAATAACAGACGAGTAAGCCGAAAAAGCAGAAATAACAAGAATAAGCCGAAAAAGCAGAAATTACAGAATAAGCTGAATATGAAGCAGAGGAAGCAGAAGAAGTAATTGAAAAAGCAAAAAAATGCAGAGGAAAACGAAGAAGATGAAGACGAAGGAGATATAGAAGTGAAAGAAGAACAAGAGAAACTGTAAGAACAAGAGGAAGAAACAGAAGAATCAGAGGAAAAAGCAAAAATAACAGAAGAATGAGCCGAAAAAGCAGCAATAACAGTAGAAAAAGCAGAAATAAGAGAAGAATAAGCTGAAAAAGAAGCAGAAGAAGCAGTAATTGAAAAGCACAAAATGCATTAGAAATAGAATAAGATGAAGAAGAAGAAGAAGGAGAAGGATATGTAGAACTACTAGAAGAAGTAGAAGAACAAGAAGAACAAGAAGAAGAAACATGGGAATAAGAGGAAAAAGAGAAATAACAAAAGAATAAGCGAAAAGCAGAAATAACAGGAGAATAAGCCGAAATAGCAGAAATAAGAGAAGAATAAGGTGAAGAAAAAGCTGAAGCAGAAGAAGAAGTAATTGAAAAAGCAGAAAATGCATTAGAAACAGAAGAAGTTGAAAAAGAAGAAAAAATGAGATGTAGAAATACGAGAGGAACAAGAACTAGGAGACCAAGAAGAACAAGCAGAAGAAATAGAAGAATAAAAGTAAAAAGCAGAAATAACCAAAGAAATAGCCGAAAATGCAGAAATAACAGAAAATTAAGCTGCGGAGAAGCAGAAGAATCAGAATAAGAGCAAGAAATTGAAAAAAGAAACAATGCAGAAGAAACAGAAAGATGAAGAAGAAGAAGGAGATGTAGAATTACAAGAAGAACAAGAGGAGCTAGAAGAACAAGACGAACAAGAAGAAGAAACAGGGGAATAAGAGGATAAATCAGAAATAACAGATGAGTAAGCCGAAAAAGCAGAAATAACAGAATAAGCTGAATATGAAGCAGAGGAAGCAGAAGAAGTAATTGAAAAAGCAAAAAAATGCAGAGGAAAACGAAGAAGATGAAGACGAAGGAGATATAGAAGTGAAAGAAGAACAAGAGAAACTGTAAGAACAAGAGGAAGAAACAGAAGAATCAGAGGAAAAAGCAAAAATAACAGAAGAATGAGCCGAAAAAGCAGCAATAACAGTAGAAAAAGCAGAAATAAGAGAAGAATAAGCTGAAAAAGAAGCAGAAGAAGCAGTAATTGAAAAGCACAAAATGCATTAGAAATAGAATAAGATGAAGAAGAAGAAGAAGGAGAAGGATATGTAGAACTACTAGAAGAAGTAGAAGAACAAGAAGAACAAGAATAAGAAACATGGGAATAAGAGGAAAAAGAGAAATAACAAAAGAATAAGCGAAAAGCAGAAATAACAGGAGAATAAGCCGAAATAGCAGAAATAAGAGAAGAATAAGGTGAAGAAAAAGCTGAAGCAGAAGAAGAAGTAATTGAAAAAGCAGAAAATGCATTAGAAACAGAAGAAGTTGAAAAAGAAGAAAAAATGAGATGTAGAAATACGAGAGGAACAAGAACTAGGAGACCAAGAAGAACAAGCAGAAGAAATAGAAGAATAAAAGTAAAAAGCAGAAATAACCAAAGAAATAGCCGAAAATGCAGAAATAACAGAAAATTAAGCTGCGGAGAAGCAGAAGAATCAGAATAAGAGCAAGAAATTGAAAAAAGAAACAATGCAGAAGAAACAGAAAGATGAAGAAGAAGAAGGAGATGTAGAATTACAAGAAGAACAAGAGGAGCTAGAAGAACAAGACGAACAAGAAGAAGAAACAGGGGAATAAGAGGATAAATCAGAAATAACAGATGAGTAAGCCGAAAAAGCAGAAATAACAGAATAAGCTGAATATGAAGCAGAGGAAGCAGAAGGAGTAATTGAAAAAGCAAAAAAATGCAGAGGAAAACGAAGAAGATGAAGACGAAGGAGATATAGAAGTGAAAGAAGAACAAGAGAAACTGTAAGAACAAGAGGAAGAAACAGAAGAATCAGAGGAAAAAGCAAAAATAACAGAAGAATAAGCCGAAAAAGCAGCAATAACAGAAGAAAAAGCCGAAAAAGCAGAAATAACAGAAGAATGAGCTGAAGAAGAAGCAACAATTGAAAAGCAGAAAATGCATTAGAAACAGAATAAGATGAAGAAGAAGAAGAAGAAGAAGGATATGTAGAACTACAAGAAGAAGGAGAAGAACAAGAAGAACAAGAAGAAGAAACATGGGAATAAGAGGAAAAAGCAGAAATAACAAAAGAATAAGCGAAAAGCAGAAATAACAGGAGAATAAGCCGAAATAGCAGAAATAAGAGAAGAATAAGGTGAAGAAAAAGCTGAAGCAGAAGAAGAAGTAATTGAAAAAGAAGAAAATGCATTAGAAACAGAAGAAGTTGAAAAAGAAGAAAAAAGGAGATGTAGAAATACGAGAGGAACAAGAACTAGGAGAACAAGAAGAACAAGCAGAAGAAACAGAAGAATAAGAGTAAAAAGCAGATATAACCAAAGAAATAGCCGAAAAAGCAAAAATAACAGAAAATTAAGCTGCGGAGAAGCAGAAGAATCAGAATAAGAGCAAGAAATTGAAACAACAAACAATGCAGAAGAAACAGAAAGATGATGAAGAAGAAGGAGATGTAGAATTACAAGAAGAACAAGAGGAGCTAGAAGAACAAGACGAACAAGAAGAAGAAACAGGGGAATAAGAGGATAAATCAGAAATAACAGATGAGTAAGCCGAAAAAGCAGAAATAACAGAATAAGCCGAATATGAAGCAGAGGAAGCAGAAGAATTAATTGAAAAAGCAAAAAAATGCAGAGGAAACCGAAGAAGATGAAGACGAAGGAGATATAGAAGTGAAAGAAGAACAAGAGAAACTGTAAGAACAAGCGGAAAAAAAAGAAGAATCAGAGGAAAAAGCAAAAATAACAGAAGAATAAGCCGAAAAAGCAGCAATAACAGAAGAAAAAGCCGAAAAAGCAGAAATAACAGAAGAATGAGCTGAAGAAGAAGCAACAACTGAAAAGCAGAAAATGCATTAGAAACAGAATAAGATGAAGAAGAAGAAGAAGAAGAAGAAGAAGGATATGTAGAACTACAAGAAGAAGTAGAAGAACAAGAAGAACAAGAAGAAGAAACATGGGAATAAGAGGAAAAAGCAGAAATAACAAAAGAATAAGCGAAAAGCAGAAATAACAGGAGAATAAGCCGAAATAGCAGAAATAAGAGAAGAATAAGGTGAAGAAAAAGCTGAAGCAGAAGAAGAAGGAATTGAAAAAGCAGAAAATGCATTAGAAACAGAAGAAGTTGAAAAAGAAGAAAAAAGGAGATGTAGAAATACGAGAGGAACAAGAACTAGGAGAACAAGAAGAACAAGCAGAAGAAACAGAAGAATAAGAGTAAAAAGCAGAAATAACCAAAGAAATAGCCGAAAAAGCAGAAATAACAGAAAATTAAGCTGCGGAAGAAGCAGAAGAATCAGAATAAGAGCAAGAAATTGAAACAACAAACAATGCAGAAGAAACAGAAAGATGAAGAAGAAGAAGGAGATGTAGAATTACAAGAAGAACAAGAGGAGCTAGAAGAACAAGACGAACAAGAAGAAGAAACAGGGGAATAAGAGGATAAATCAGAAATAACAGACGAGTAAGCCGAAAAAGCAGAAATAACAAGAATAAGCCGAAAAAGCAGAAATTACAGAATAAGCTGAATATGAAGCAGAGGAAGCAGAAGAAGTAATTGAAAATGCAAAAAAATGCAGAGGAAACCGAAGAAGATGAAGACGAAGGAGATATAGAAGTGAAAGAAGAACAAGAGAAACTGTAAGAACAAGAGGAAGAAACAGAAGAATCAGAGGAAAAAGCAAAAATAACAGAAGAATGAGCCGAAAAAGCAGCAATAACAGAAGAAAAAGCAGAAATAACAGAAGAATAAGCTGAAGAAGAAGCAGAAGAAGCAGTAATTGAAAAGCAGAAAATGCATTAGAAACAGTATAAGATGAAGAAGAAGAAGAAGGAGAAGGAGAAGGATATGTAGAACTACTAGAAGAATTAGAAGAACAAGAAGAACAAGAAGAAGAAACATGGGAATAAGAGGAAAAAGCAGAAATAACAAAAGAATAAGCGAAAAGCAGAAATAACAGGAGAATAACCCGAAATAGCAGAAATAAGAGAAGAAAAAGGTGAAGAAAAAGCTGAAGCAGAAGAAGAAGTAATTGAAAAAGCAGAAAATGCATTAGAAACAGAAGAAGTTGAAAAAGAAGAAAAAAGGAGATGTAGAAATACGAGAGGAACAAGAACTAGGAGAACAAGAAGAACAAGCAGAAGAAACAGAAGAATAAGAGTAAAAAGCAGAAATAACCAAAAAAATAGCCGAAAAAGCAGAAATAACAGAAAATTAAGCTGCGGAGAAGCAGAAGAATCAGAATAAGAGCAAGAAATTGAAACAACAAACAATGTAGAAGAAACAGAAAGATGATGAAGAAGAAGGAGATGTAGAATTACAAGAAGAACAACTGGAGCTAGAAGAACAAGACGAACAAGAAGAAGAAACAGGGGAATAAGAGGATAAATCAGAAATAACAGACGAGTAAGCCGAAAAAGCAGAAATAACAAGAATAAGCCGAAAAAGCAGAAATTACAGAATAAGCTGAATATGAAGCAGAGGAAGCAGAAGAAGTAATTGAAAAAGCAAAAAAATGCAGAGGAAACCGAAGAAGATGAAGACGAAGGAGATATAGAAGTGAAAGAAGAACAAGAGAAACTGTAAGAACAAGAGGAAGAAACAGAAGAATCAGAGGAAAAAGCAAAAATAACAGAAGAATGAGCCGAAAAAGCAGCAATAACAGAAGAAAAAGCAGAAATAACAGAAGAATAAGCTGAAGAAGAAGCAGAAGAAGCAGTAATTGAAAAGCAGAAAATGCATTAGAAACAGTATAAGATGAAGAAGAAGAAGAAGGAGAAGGAGAAGGATATGTAGAACTACTAGCAGAAATAAGAGAAGAATAAGGTGAAGAAAAAGCTGAAGCAGAAGAAGTAAGTGAAAATGCAGTAGAAGTAAGTGAAAATGCATTAGAAACAGAAGAAGTTGAAAAAGAAGAAAAAAGGAGATGTAGAAATACGAGAGGAACAAGAACTAGGAGAACAAGAAGAACAAGCAGAAGAAACAGAAGAATAAGAGTAAAAAGCAGAAATAACCAAAGAAATAGCCGAAAATGCAGAAATAACAGAAAATTAAGCTGCGGAAAAGCAGAAGAATCAGAATAAGAGCAAGAAATTGAAACAACAAACAATGCAGAAGAAACAGAAAGATGAAGAAGAAGAAGGAGATGTAGAATTACAAGAAGAACAAGAGGAGCTAGAAGAACAAGACGAACAAGAAGAAGAAACAGGGGAATAAGAGGATAAATCAGAAATAAGAGATGAGTAAGCCGAAAAAGCAGAAATAACAAGAATAAGCCGAAAAAGCAGAAATAATAGAATAAGCTGAATATGAAGCAGAGGAAGCAGGAGAAGTAATTGAAAAAGCAAAAAAATGCAGAGGAAACCGAAGAAGATGAAGACGAAGGAGATATAGAAGTGAAAGAAGAACAAGAGAAACTGTAAGAACAAGAGGAAGAAACAGAAGAATCAGAGGAAAAAGCAACAATAACAGAAGAATAAGCCGAAAAAGCAGCAATAACAGAAGAAAAAGCCGAAAAAGCAGAAATAACAGAAGAATGAGCTGAAGAAGAAGCAACAATTGAAAAGCAGAAAATGCATTAGAAACAGAATAAGATTAAGAAGAAGAAGAAGAAGAAGGATATGTAGAACTACAAGAAGAAGTAGAAGAACAAGAAGAACAAGAAGAAGAAACATGGGAATAAGAGGAAAAAGCAGAAATAACAAAAGAATAAGCGAAAAGCAGAAATAACAGGAGAATAAGCCGAAATAGCAGAAATAAGAGAAGAATAAGGTGAAGAAAAAGCTGAAGCAGAAGAAGTAAGTGAAAAAGCAGAAAATGCATTAGAAACAGAAGAAGTTGAAAAAGAAGAAAAAAGGAGATGTAGAAATACGAGAGGAACAAGAACTAGGAGAACAAGAAGAACAAGCAGAAGAAACAGAAGAATAAGAGTAAAAAGCAGAAATAACCAAAGAAATAGCCGAAAAAGCAGAAATAACAGAAAATTAAGCTGCGGAGAAGCAGAAGAATCAGAATAAGAGCAAGAAATTGAAACAACAAACAATGCAGAAGAAACAGAATGATGAAGTAGAAGAAGGAGATGTAGAATTACAAGAAGAACAAGAGGAGCTAGAAGAACAAGACGAACAAGAAGAAGAAACAGGGGAATAAGAGGATAAATCAGAAATAACAGATGAGTAAGCCGAAAAAGCAGAAATAACAAGAATAAGCCGAAAAAGCAGAAATAACAGAATAAGCTGAATATGAAGCAGAGGAAGCAGGAGAAGTAATTGAAAAAGCAAAAAAATGCAGAGGAAACCGAAGAAGATGAAGACGAAGGAGATATAGAAGTGAAAGAAGAACAAGAGAAACTGTAAGAACAAGAGGAAGAAACAGAAGAATCAGAGGAAAAAGCAAAAATAACAGAAGAATGAGCCGAAAAAGCAGCAATAACAGAAGAAAAAGCAGAAATAAGAGAAGAATAAGCTGAAAAAGAAGCAGAAGAAGCAGTAATTGAAAAGCAGAAAATGCATTAGAAACAGAATAAGATGAAGAAGAAGAAGAAGGAGACGGATATGTAGAACTACTAGAAGAAGTAGAAGAACAAGAAGAACAAGAAGAAGAAACATGGGAATAAGAGGAAAAAGAGAAATGACAAAAGAATAAGCGAAAAGCAGAAATAACAGGAGAATAAGCCGAAATAGCAGAAATAAGAGAAGAATAAGGTGAAGAAAAAGCTGAAGCAGAAGAAGAAGTAATTGAAAAAGCAGAAAATGCATTAGAAACAGAAGAAGTTGAAAAAGAAGAAAAAAGGAGATGTAGAAATACGAGAGGAACAAGAACTAGGAGACCAAGAAGAACAAGCAGAAGAAATAGAAGAATAAAAGTAAAAAGCAGAAATAACCAAAGAAATAGTCGAAAATGAAGAAATAACAGAAAATTAAGCTGCGGAGAAGCAGAAGAATCAGAATAAGAGCAAGAAATTGAAACAACAAACAATGCAGAAGAAACAGAAAGATGATGAAGAAGAAGGAGATGTAGAATTACAAGAAGAACAAGAGGAGCTAGAAGAACAAGACGAACAAGAAGAAGAAACAGGGGAATAAGAGGATAAATCAGAAATAACAGATGAGTAAGCCGAAAAAGCAGAAATAACAGAATAAGCTGAATATGAAGCAGAGGAAGCAGAAGAAGTAATTGAAAAAGCAAAAAAATGCAGAGGAAACCGAAGAAGATGAAGACGAAGGAGATATAGAAGTGAAAGAAGAACAAGAGAAACTGTAAGAACAAGAGGAAGAAACAGAAGAATCAGAGGAAAACGCAAAAATAACAGAAGAATAAGCCGAAAAAGCAGCAATAACAGAAGAAAAAGCCGAAAAAGCAGAAATAACAGAAGAATGAGCTGAAGAAGAAGCAACAATAGAAAAGCAGAAAATGCATTAGAAACAGAAGAAGTTGAAAAAGAAGAAAAAAGGAGATGTAGAAATACGAGAGGAACAAGAACTAGGAGAACAAGAAGAACAAGCAGAAGAAACAGAAGAATAAGAGTAAAAAGCAGAAATAACCAAAAAAATAGCCGAAAAAGCAGAAATAACAGAAAATTAAGCTGCGGAGAAGCAGAAGAATCAGAATAAGAGCAAGAAATTGAAACAACAAACAATGTAGAAGAAACAGAAAGATGATGAAGAAGAAGGAGATGTAGAATTACAAGAAGAACAACTGGAGCTAGAAGAACAAGACGAACAAGAAGAAGAAACAGGGGAATAAGAGGATAAATCAGAAATAACAGACGAGTAAGCCGAAAAAGCAGAAATAACAAGAATAAGCCGAAAAAGCAGAAATTACAGAATAAGCTGAATATGAAGCAGAGGAAGCAGAAGAAGTAATTGAAAAAGCAAAAAAATGCAGAGGAAACCGAAGAAGATGAAGACGAAGGAGATATAGAAGTGAAAGAAGAACAAGAGAAACTGTAAGAACAAGAGGAAGAAACAGAAGAATCAGAGGAAAAAGCAAAAATAACAGAAGAATGAGCCGAAAAAGCAGCAATAACAGAAGAAAAAGCAGAAATAACAGAAGAATAAGCTGAAGAAGAAGCAGAAGAAGCAGTAATTGAAAAGCAGAAAATGCATTAGAAACAGTATAAGATGAAGAAGAAGAAGAAGGAGAAGGAGAAGGATATGTAGAACTACTAGCAGAAATAAGAGAAGAATAAGGTGAAGAAAAAGCTGAAGCAGAAGAAGTAAGTGAAAATGCAGTAGAAGTAAGTGAAAATGCATTAGAAACAGAAGAAGTTGAAAAAGAAGAAAAAAGGAGATGTAGAAATACGAGAGGAACAAGAACTAGGAGAACAAGAAGAACAAGCAGAAGAAACAGAAGAATAAGAGTAAAAAGCAGAAATAACCAAAGAAATAGCCGAAAATGCAGAAATAACAGAAAATTAAGCTGCGGAAAAGCAGAAGAATCAGAATAAGAGCAAGAAATTGAAACAACAAACAATGCAGAAGAAACAGAAAGATGAAGAAGAAGAAGGAGATGTAGAATTACAAGAAGAACAAGAGGAGCTAGAAGAACAAGACGAACAAGAAGAAGAAACAGGGGAATAAGAGGATAAATCAGAAATAAGAGATGAGTAAGCCGAAAAAGCAGAAATAACAAGAATAAGCCGAAAAAGCAGAAATAATAGAATAAGCTGAATATGAAGCAGAGGAAGCAGGAGAAGTAATTGAAAAAGCAAAAAAATGCAGAGGAAACCGAAGAAGATGAAGACGAAGGAGATATAGAAGTGAAAGAAGAACAAGAGAAACTGTAAGAACAAGAGGAAGAAACAGAAGAATCAGAGGAAAAAGCAACAATAACAGAAGAATAAGCCGAAAAAGCAGCAATAACAGAAGAAAAAGCCGAAAAAGCAGAAATAACAGAAGAATGAGCTGAAGAAGAAGCAACAATTGAAAAGCAGAAAATGCATTAGAAACAGAATAAGATTAAGAAGAAGAAGAAGAAGAAGGATATGTAGAACTACAAGAAGAAGTAGAAGAACAAGAAGAACAAGAAGAAGAAACATGGGAATAAGAGGAAAAAGCAGAAATAACAAAAGAATAAGCGAAAAGCAGAAATAACAGGAGAATAAGCCGAAATAGCAGAAATAAGAGAAGAATAAGGTGAAGAAAAAGCTGAAGCAGAAGAAGTAAGTGAAAAAGCAGAAAATGCATTAGAAACAGAAGAAGTTGAAAAAGAAGAAAAAAGGAGATGTAGAAATACGAGAGGAACAAGAACTAGGAGAACAAGAAGAACAAGCAGAAGAAACAGAAGAATAAGAGTAAAAAGCAGAAATAACCAAAGAAATAGCCGAAAAAGCAGAAATAACAGAAAATTAAGCTGCGGAGAAGCAGAAGAATCAGAATAAGAGCAAGAAATTGAAACAACAAACAATGCAGAAGAAACAGAATGATGAAGTAGAAGAAGGAGATGTAGAATTACAAGAAGAACAAGAGGAGCTAGAAGAACAAGACGAACAAGAAGAAGAAACAGGGGAATAAGAGGATAAATCAGAAATAACAGATGAGTAAGCCGAAAAAGCAGAAATAACAAGAATAAGCCGAAAAAGCAGAAATAACAGAATAAGCTGAATATGAAGCAGAGGAAGCAGGAGAAGTAATTGAAAAAGCAAAAAAATGCAGAGGAAACCGAAGAAGATGAAGACGAAGGAGATATAGAAGTGAAAGAAGAACAAGAGAAACTGTAAGAACAAGAGGAAGAAACAGAAGAATCAGAGGAAAAAGCAAAAATAACAGAAGAATGAGCCGAAAAAGCAGCAATAACAGAAGAAAAAGCAGAAATAAGAGAAGAATAAGCTGAAAAAGAAGCAGAAGAAGCAGTAATTGAAAAGCAGAAAATGCATTAGAAACAGAATAAGATGAAGAAGAAGAAGAAGGAGACGGATATGTAGAACTACTAGAAGAAGTAGAAGAACAAGAAGAACAAGAAGAAGAAACATGGGAATAAGAGGAAAAAGAGAAATGACAAAAGAATAAGCGAAAAGCAGAAATAACAGGAGAATAAGCCGAAATAGCAGAAATAAGAGAAGAATAAGGTGAAGAAAAAGCTGAAGCAGAAGAAGAAGTAATTGAAAAAGCAGAAAATGCATTAGAAACAGAAGAAGTTGAAAAAGAAGAAAAAAGGAGATGTAGAAATACGAGAGGAACAAGAACTAGGAGACCAAGAAGAACAAGCAGAAGAAATAGAAGAATAAAAGTAAAAAGCAGAAATAACCAAAGAAATAGTCGAAAATGAAGAAATAACAGAAAATTAAGCTGCGGAGAAGCAGAAGAATCAGAATAAGAGCAAGAAATTGAAACAACAAACAATGCAGAAGAAACAGAAAGATGATGAAGAAGAAGGAGATGTAGAATTACAAGAAGAACAAGAGGAGCTAGAAGAACAAGACGAACAAGAAGAAGAAACAGGGGAATAAGAGGATAAATCAGAAATAACAGATGAGTAAGCCGAAAAAGCAGAAATAACAGAATAAGCTGAATATGAAGCAGAGGAAGCAGAAGAAGTAATTGAAAAAGCAAAAAAATGCAGAGGAAACCGAAGAAGATGAAGACGAAGGAGATATAGAAGTGAAAGAAGAACAAGAGAAACTGTAAGAACAAGAGGAAGAAACAGAAGAATCAGAGGAAAACGCAAAAATAACAGAAGAATAAGCCGAAAAAGCAGCAATAACAGAAGAAAAAGCCGAAAAAGCAGAAATAACAGAAGAATGAGCTGAAGAAGAAGCAACAATAGAAAAGCAGAAAATGCATTAGAAACAGAAGAAGTTGAAAAAGAAGAAAAAAGGAGATGTAGAAATACGAGAGGAACAAGAACTAGGAGAACAAGAAGAACAAGCAGAAGAAACAGAAGAATAAGAGTAAAAAGCAGAAATAACCAAAGAAATAGCCGAAAAAGCAGAAATAACAGAAAATTAAGCTGCGGAGAAGCAGAAGAATCAGAATAAGAGCAAGAAATTGAAACAACATACAATGCAGAAGAAACAGAAAGATGATGAAGAAGAAGGAGATGTAGAATTACAAGAAGAACAAGAGGAGCTAGAAGAACAAGACGAACAAGAAGAAGAAACAGGGGAATAAGAGGATAAATCAGAAATAACAGATGAGTAAGCCGAAAAAGCAGAAATAACAGAATAAGCTGAATATGAAGCAGAGGAAGCAGAAGAATTAATTGAAAAAGCAAAAAAATGCAGAGGAAACCGAAGAAGATGAAGACGAAGGAGATATAGAAGTGAAAGAAGAACAAGAGAAACTGTAAGAACAAGAGGAAGAAACAGAAGAATCAGAGGAAAAAGCAAAAATAACAGAAGAATAAGCCGAAAAAGCAGCAATAACAGAAGAAAAAGCCGAAAAAGCAGAAATAACAGAAGAATGAGCTGAAGAAGAAGCAACAACTGAAAAGCAGAAAATGCATTAGAAACAGAATAAGATGAAGAAGAAGAAGAAGAAGAAGAAGAAGGATATGTAGAACTACAAGAAGAAGTAGAAGAACAAGAAGAACAAGAAGAAGAAACATGGGAATAAGAGGAAAAAGCAGAAATAACAAAAGAATAAGCGAAAAGCAGAAATAACAGGAGAATAAGCCGAAATAGCAGAAATAAGAGAAGAATAAGGTGAAGAAAAAGCTGAAGCAGAAGAAGTAAGTGAAAAAGCAGAAAATGCATTAGAAACAGAAGAAGTTGAAAAAGAAGAAAAAAGGAGATGTAGAAATACGAGAGGAACAAGAACTAGGAGAACAAGAAGAACAAGCAGAAGAAACAGAAGAATAAGTGTAAAAAGCAGAAATAACCAAAGAAATAGCCGAAAAAGCAGAAATAACAGAAAATTAAGCTGCGGAGAAGCAGAAGAATCAGAATAAGAGCAAGAAATTGAAACAACAAACAATGTAGAAGAAACAGAAAGATGAAGTAGAAGAAGGAGATGTAGAATTACAAGAAGAACAAGAGGAGCTAGAAGAACAAGACGAACAAGAAGAAGAAACAGGGGAATAAGAGGATAAATCAGAAATAACAGATGAGTAAGCCGAAAAAGCAGAAATAACAAGAATAAGCCGAAAAAGCAGAAATAACAGAATAAGCTGAATATGAAGCAGAGGAAGCAGGAGAAGTAATTGAAAAAGCAAAAAAATGCAGAGGAAACCGAAGAAGATGAAGACGAAGGAGATATAGAAGTGAAAGAAGAACAAGAGAAACTGTAAGAACAAGAGGAAGAAACAGAAGAATCAGAGGAAAAAGCAAAAATAACAGAAGAATGAGCCGAAAAAGCAGCAATAACAGTAGAAAAAGCAGAAATAAGAGAAGAATAAGCTGAAAAAGAAGCAGAAGAAGCAGTAATTGAAAAGCAGAAAATGCATTAGAAATAGAATAAGATGAAGAAGAAGAAGAAGGAGAAGGATATGTAGAACTACTAGAAGAAGTAGAAGAACAAGAAGAACAAGAAGAAGAAACATGGGAATAAGAGGAAAAAGAGAAATAACAAAAGAATAAGCGAAAAGCAGAAATAACAGGAGAATAAGCCGAAATAGCAGAAATAAGAGAAGAATAAGGTGAAGAAAAAGCTGAAGCAGAAGAAGAAGTAATTGAAAAAGCAGAAAATGCATTAGAAACAGAAGAAGTTGAAAAAGAAGAAAAAATGAGATGTAGAAATACGAGAGGAACAAGAACTAGGAGACCAAGAAGAACAAGCAGAAGAAATAGAAGAATAAAAGTAAAAAGCAGAAATAACCAAAGAAATAGCCGAAAATGCAGAAATAACAGAAAATTAAGCTGCGGAGAAGCAGAAGAATCAGAATAAGAGCAAGAAATTGAAAAAAGAAACAATGCAGAAGAAACAGAAAGATGAAGAAGAAGAAGGAGATGTAGAATTACAAGAAGAACAAGAGGAGCTAGAAGAAAAAGACGAACAAGAAGAAGAAACAGGGGAATAAGAGGATAAATCAGAAATAACAGATGAGTAAGCCGAAAAAGCAGAAATAACAGAATAAGCTGAATATGAAGCAGAGGAAGCAGAAGAAGTAATTGAAAAAGCAAAAAAATGCAGAGGAAAACGAAGAAGATGAAGACGAAGGAGATATAGAAGTGAAAGAAGAACAAGAGAAACTGTAAGAACAAGAGGAAGAAACAGAAGAATCAGAGGAAAAAGCAAAAATAACAGAAGAATAAGCCGAAAAAGCAGCAATAACAGAAGAAAAAGCCGAAAAAGCAGAAATAACAGAAGAATGAGCTGAAGAAGAAGCAACAATTGAAAAGCAGAAAATGCATTAGAAACAGAATAAGATGAAGAAGAAGAAGAAGAAGAAGGATATGTAGAACTACAAGAAGAAGTAGAAGAACAAGAAGAACAAGAAGAAGAAACATGGGAATAAGAGGAAAAAGCAGAAATAACAAAAGAATAAGCGAAAAGCAGAAATAACAGGAGAATAAGCCGAAATAGCAGAAATAAGAGAAGAATAAGGTGAAGAAAAAGCTGAAGCAGAAGAAGAAGTAATTGAAAAAGCAGAAAATGCATTAGAAACAGAAGAAGTTGAAAAAGAAGAAAAAAGGAGATGTAGAAATACGAGAGGAACAAGAACTAGGAGAACAAGAAGAACAAGCAGAAGAAACAGAAGAATAAGAGTAAAAAGCAGAAATAACCAAAGAAATAGCCGAAAAAGCAAAAATAACAGAAAATTAAGCTGCGGAGAAACAGAAGAATCAGAATAAGAGCAAGAAATTGAAACAACAAACAATGCAGAAGAAACAGAAAGATGATGAAGAAGAAGGAGATGTAGAATTACAAGAAGAACAAGAGGAGCTAGAAGAACAAGACGAACAAGAAGAAGAAACAGGGGAATAAGAGGATAAATCAGAAATAACAGATGAGTAAGCCGAAAAAGCAGAAATAACAGAATAAGCTGAATATGAAGCAGAGGAAGCAGAAGAATTAATTGAAAAAGCAAAAAAATGCAGAGGAAACCGAAGAAGATGAAGACGAAGGAGATATAGAAGTGAAAGAAGAACAAGAGAAACTGTAAGAACAAGAGGAAAAAACAGAAGAATCAGAGGAAAAAGCAAAAATAAGAGAAGAATAAGCCGAAAAAGCAGCAATAACAGAAGAAAAAGCCGAAAAAGCAGAAATAACAGAAGAATGAGCTGAAGAAGAAGCAACAACTGAAAAGCAGAAAATGCATTAGAAACAGAATAAGATGAAGAAGAAGAAGAAGAAGAAGGATATGTAGAACTACAAGAAGAAGTAGAAGAACAAGAAGAACAAGAAGAAGAAACATGGGAATAAGAGGAAAAAGCAGAAATAACAAAAGAATAAGCGAAAAGCAGAAATAACAGGAGAATAAGCCGAAATAGCAGAAATAAGAGAAGAATAAGGTGAAGAAAAAGCTGAAGCAGAAGAAGTAAGTGAAAAAGCAGAAAATGCATTAGAAACAGAAGAAGTTGAAAAAGAAGAAAAAAGGAGATGTAGAAATACCAGAGGAACAAGAACTAGGAGAACAAGAAGAACAAGCAGAAGAAACAGAAGAATAAGAGTAAAAAGCAGAAATAACCAAAGAAATAGCCGAAAAAGCAGAAATAACAGAAAATTAAGCTGCGGAGAAGCAGAAGAATCAGAATAAGAGCAAGAAATTGAAACAACAAACAATGCAGAAGAAACAGAAAGATGAAGAAGAAGAAGGAGATGTAGAATTACAAGAAGAACAAGAGGAGCTAGAAGAACAAGACAAACAAGAAGAAATAACAGGGGAATAAGAGGATAAATCAGAAATAACAGATGAGTAAGCCGAAAAAGCAGAAATAACAAGAATAAGCCGAAAAAGCAGAAATAACAGAATAAGCTGAATATGAAGCAGAGGAAGCAGGAGAAGTAATTGAAAAAGCAAAAAAATGCAGAGGAAACCGAAGAAGATGAAGACGAAGGAGATATAGAAGTGAAAGAAGAACAAGAGAAACTGTAAGAACAAGAGGAAGAAACAGAAGAATCAGAGGAAAAAGCAAAAATAACAGAAGAATGAGCCGAAAAAGCAGCAATAACAGAAGAAAAAGCAGAAATAAGAGAAGAATAAGCTGAAAAAGAAGCAGAAGAAGCAGTAATTGAAAAGCAGAAAATGCATTAGAAACAGAATAAGATGAAGAAGAAGAAGAAGGAGACGGATATGTAGAACTACTAGAAGAAGTAGAAGAACAAGAAGAACAAGAAGAAGAAACATGGGAATAAGAGGAAAAAGAGAAATAACAAAAGAATAAGCGAAAAGCAGAAATAACAGGAGAATAAGCCGAAATAGCAGAAATAAGAGAAGAATAAGGTGAAGAAAAAGCTGAAGCAGAAGAAGAAGTAATTGAAAAAGCAGAAAATGCATTAGAAACAGAAGAAGTTGAAAAAGAAGAAAAAAGGAGATGTAGAAATACGAGAGGAACAAGAACTAGGAGACCAAGAAGAACAAGCAGAAGAAATAGAAGAATAAAAGTAAAAAGCAGAAATAACCAAAGAAATAGTCGAAAATGAAGAAATAACAGAAAATTAAGCTGCGGAGAAGCAGAAGAATCAGAATAAGAGCAAGAAATTGAAACAACAAACAATGCAGAAGAAACAGAAAGATGATGAAGAAGAAGGAGATGTAGAATTACAAGAAGAACAAGAGGAGCTAGAAGAACAAGACGAACAAGAAGAAGAAACAGGGGAATAAGAGGATAAATCAGAAATAACAGATGAGTAAGCCGAAAAAGCAGAAATAACAGAATAAGCTGAATATGAAGCAGAGGAAGCAGAAGAAGTAATTGAAAAAGCAAAAAAATGCAGAGGAAACCGAAGAAGATGAAGACGAAGGAGATATAGAAGTGAAAGAAGAACAAGAGAAACTGTAAGAACAAGAGGAAGAAACAGAAGAATCAGAGGAAAACGCAAAAATAACAGAAGAATAAGCCGAAAAAGCAGCAATAACAGAAGAAAAAGCCGAAAAAGCAGAAATAACAGAAGAATGAGCTGAAGAAGAAGCAACAATAGAAAAGCAGAAAATGCATTAGAAACAGAAGAAGTTGAAAAAGAAGAAAAAAGGAGATGTAGAAATACGAGAGGAACAAGAACTAGGAGAACAAGAAGAACAAGCAGAAGAAACAGAAGAATAAGAGTAAAAAGCAGAAATAACCAAAGAAATAGCCGAAAAAGCAGAAATAACAGAAAATTAAGCTGCGGAGAAGCAGAAGAATCAGAATAAGAGCAAGAAATTGAAACAACATACAATGCAGAAGAAACAGAAAGATGATGAAGAAGAAGGAGATGTAGAATTACAAGAAGAACAAGAGGAGCTAGAAGAACAAGACGAACAAGAAGAAGAAACAGGGGAATAAGAGGATAAATCAGAAATAACAGATGAGTAAGCCGAAAAAGCAGAAATAACAGAATAAGCTGAATATGAAGCAGAGGAAGCAGAAGAATTAATTGAAAAAGCAAAAAAATGCAGAGGAAACCGAAGAAGATGAAGACGAAGGAGATATAGAAGTGAAAGAAGAACAAGAGAAACTGTAAGAACAAGAGGAAGAAACAGAAGAATCAGAGGAAAAAGCAAAAATAAGAGAAGAATAAGCCGAAAAAGCAGCAATAACAGAAGAAAAAGCCGAAAAAGCAGAAATAACAGAAGAATGAGCTGAAGAAGAAGCAACAACTGAAAAGCAGAAAATGCATTAGAAACAGAATAAGATGAAGAAGAAGAAGAAGAAGAAGAAGAAGGATATGTAGAACTACAAGAAGAAGTAGAAGAACAAGAAGAACAAGAAGAAGAAACATGGGAATAAGAGGAAAAAGCAGAAATAACAAAAGAATAAGCGAAAAGCAGAAATAACAGGAGAATAAGCCGAAATAGCAGAAATAAGAGAAGAATAAGGTGAAGAAAAAGCTGAAGCAGAAGAAGTAAGTGAAAAAGCAGAAAATGCATTAGAAACAGAAGAAGTTGAAAAAGAAGAAAAAAGGAGATGTAGAAATACGAGAGGAACAAGAACTAGGAGAACAAGAAGAACAAGCAGAAGAAACAGAAGAATAAGTGTAAAAAGCAGAAATAACCAAAGAAATAGCCGAAAAAGCAGAAATAACAGAAAATTAAGCTGCGGAGAAGCAGAAGAATCAGAATAAGAGCAAGAAATTGAAACAACAAACAATGTAGAAGAAACAGAAAGATGAAGTAGAAGAAGGAGATGTAGAATTACAAGAAGAACAAGAGGAGCTAGAAGAACAAGACGAACAAGAAGAAGAAACAGGGGAATAAGAGGATAAATCAGAAATAACAGATGAGTAAGCCGAAAAAGCAGAAATAACAAGAATAAGCCGAAAAAGCAGAAATAACAGAATAAGCTGAATATGAAGCAGAGGAAGCAGGAGAAGTAATTGAAAAAGCAAAAAAATGCAGAGGAAACCGAAGAAGATGAAGACGAAGGAGATATAGAAGTGAAAGAAGAACAAGAGAAACTGTAAGAACAAGAGGAAGAAACAGAAGAATCAGAGGAAAAAGCAAAAATAAGAGAAGAATAAGCCGAAAAAGCAGCAATAACAGAAGAAAAAGCCGAAAAAGCAGAAATAACAGAAGAATGAGCTGAAGAAGAAGCAACAACTGAAAAGCAGAAAATGCATTAGAAACAGAATAAGATGAAGAAGAAGAAGAAGAAGAAGGATATGTAGAACTACAAGAAGAAGTAGAAGAACAAGAAGAACAAGAAGAAGAAACATGGGAATAAGAGGAAAAAGCAGAAATAACAAAAGAATAAGCGAAAAGCAGAAATAACAGGAGAATAAGCCGAAATAGCAGAAATAAGAGAAGAATAAGGTGAAGAAAAAGCTGAAGCAGAAGAAGTAAGTGAAAAAGCAGAAAATGCATTAGAAACAGAAGAAGTTGAAAAAGAAGAAAAAAGGAGATGTAGAAATACCAGAGGAACAAGAACTAGGAGAACAAGAAGAACAAGCAGAAGAAACAGAAGAATAAGAGTAAAAAGCAGAAATAACCAAAGAAATAGCCGAAAAAGCAGAAATAACAGAAAATTAAGCTGCGGAGAAGCAGAAGAATCAGAATAAGAGCAAGAAATTGAAACAACAAACAATGCAGAAGAAACAGAAAGATGAAGAAGAAGAAGGAGATGTAGAATTACAAGAAGAACAAGAGGAGCTAGAAGAACAAGACAAACAAGAAGAAATAACAGGGGAATAAGAGGATAAATCAGAAATAACAGATGAGTAAGCCGAAAAAGCAGAAATAACAAGAATAAGCCGAAAAAGCAGAAATAACAGAATAAGCTGAATATGAAGCAGAGGAAGCAGGAGAAGTAATTGAAAAAGCAAAAAAATGCAGAGGAAACCGAAGAAGATGAAGACGAAGGAGATATAGAAGTGAAAGAAGAACAAGAGAAACTGTAAGAACAAGAGGAAGAAACAGAAGAATCAGAGGAAAAAGCAAAAATAACAGAAGAATGAGCCGAAAAAGCAGCAATAACAGAAGAAAAAGCAGAAATAAGAGAAGAATAAGCTGAAAAAGAAGCAGAAGAAGCAGTAATTGAAAAGCAGAAAATGCATTAGAAACAGAATAAGATGAAGAAGAAGAAGAAGGAGACGGATATGTAGAACTACTAGAAGAAGTAGAAGAACAAGAAAAACAAGAAGAAGAAACATGGGAATAAGAGGAAAAAGAGAAATAACAAAAGAATAAGCGAAAAGCAGAAATAACAGGAGAATAAGCCGAAATAGCAGAAATAAGAGAAGAATAAGGTGAAGAAAAAGCTGAAGCAGAAGAAGAAGTAATTGAAAAAGCAGAAAATGCATTAGAAACAGAAGAAGTTGAAAAAGAAGAAAAAAGGAGATGTAGAAATACGAGAGGAACAAGAACTAGGAGACCAAGAAGAACAAGCAGAAGAAATAGAAGAATAAAAGTAAAAAGCAGAAATAACCAAAGAAATAGTCGAAAATGAAGAAATAACAGAAAATTAAGCTGCGGAGAAGCAGAAGAATCAGAATAAGAGCAAGAAATTGAAACAACAAACAATGCAGAAGAAACAGAAAGATGATGAAGAAGAAGGAGATGTAGAATTACAAGAAGAACAAGAGGAGCTAGAAGAACAAGACGAACAAGAAGAAGAAACAGGGGAATAAGAGGATAAATCAGAAATAACAGATGAGTAAGCCGAAAAAGCAGAAATAACAGAATAAGCTGAATATGAAGCAGAGGAAGCAGAAGAAGTAATTGAAAAAGCAAAAAAATGCAGAGGAAACCGAAGAAGATGAAGACGAAGGAGATATAGAAGTGAAAGAAGAACAAGAGAAACTGTAAGAACAAGAGGAAGAAACAGAAGAATCAGAGGAAAACGCAAAAATAACAGAAGAATAAGCCGAAAAAGCAGCAATAACAGAAGAAAAAGCCGAAAAAGCAGAAATAACAGAAGAATGAGCTGAAGAAGAAGCAACAATAGAAAAGCAGAAAATGCATTAGAAACAGAAGAAGTTGAAAAAGAAGAAAAAAGGAGATGTAGAAATACGAGAGGAACAAGAACTAGGAGAACAAGAAGAACAAGCAGAAGAAACAGAAGAATAAGAGTAAAAAGCAGAAATAACCAAAGAAATAGCCGAAAAAGCAGAAATAACAGAAAATTAAGCTGCGGAGAAGCAGAAGAATCAGAATAAGAGCAAGAAATTGAAACAACATACAATGCAGAAGAAACAGAAAGATGATGAAGAAGAAGGAGATGTAGAATTACAAGAAGAACAAGAGGAGCTAGAAGAACAAGACGAACAAGAAGAAGAAACAGGGGAATAAGAGGATAAATCAGAAATAACAGATGAGTAAGCCGAAAAAGCAGAAATAACAGAATAAGCTGAATATGAAGCAGAGGAAGCAGAAGAATTAATTGAAAAAGCAAAAAAATGCAGAGGAAACCGAAGAAGATGAAGACGAAGGAGATATAGAAGTGAAAGAAGAACAAGAGAAACTGTAAGAACAAGAGGAAGAAACAGAAGAATCAGAGGAAAAAGCAAAAATAAGAGAAGAATAAGCCGAAAAAGCAGCAATAACAGAAGAAAAAGCCGAAAAAGCAGAAATAACAGAAGAATGAGCTGAAGAAGAAGCAACAACTGAAAAGCAGAAAATGCATTAGAAACAGAATAAGATGAAGAAGAAGAAGAAGAAGAAGAAGAAGGATATGTAGAACTACAAGAAGAAGTAGAAGAACAAGAAGAACAAGAAGAAGAAACATGGGAATAAGAGGAAAAAGCAGAAATAACAAAAGAATAAGCGAAAAGCAGAAATAACAGGAGAATAAGCCGAAATAGCAGAAATAAGAGAAGAATAAGGTGAAGAAAAAGCTGAAGCAGAAGAAGTAAGTGAAAAAGCAGAAAATGCATTAGAAACAGAAGAAGTTGAAAAAGAAGAAAAAAGGAGATGTAGAAATACGAGAGGAACAAGAACTAGGAGAACAAGAAGAACAAGCAGAAGAAACAGAAGAATAAGTGTAAAAAGCAGAAATAACCAAAGAAATAGCCGAAAAAGCAGAAATAACAGAAAATTAAGCTGCGGAGAAGCAGAAGAATCAGAATAAGAGCAAGAAATTGAAACAACAAACAATGTAGAAGAAACAGAAAGATGAAGTAGAAGAAGGAGATGTAGAATTACAAGAAGAACAAGAGGAGCTAGAAGAACAAGACGAACAAGAAGAAGAAACAGGGGAATAAGAGGATAAATCAGAAATAACAGATGAGTAAGCCGAAAAAGCAGAAATAACAAGAATAAGCCGAAAAAGCAGAAATAACAGAATAAGCTGAATATGAAGCAGAGGAAGCAGGAGAAGTAATTGAAAAAGCAAAAAAATGCAGAGGAAACCGAAGAAGATGAAGACGAAGGAGATATAGAAGTGAAAGAAGAACAAGAGAAACTGTAAGAACAAGAGGAAGAAACAGAAGAATCAGAGGAAAAAGCAAAAATAACAGAAGAATGAGCCGAAAAAGCAGCAATAACAGTAGAAAAAGCAGAAATAAGAGAAGAATAAGCTGAAAAAGAAGCAGAAGAAGCAGTAATTGAAAAGCAGAAAATGCATTAGAAATAGAATAAGATGAAGAAGAAGAAGAAGGAGAAGGATATGTAGAACTACTAGAAGAAGTAGAAGAACAAGAAGAACAAGAAGAAGAAACATGGGAATAAGAGGAAAAAGAGAAATAACAAAAGAATAAGCGAAAAGCAGAAATAACAGGAGAATAAGCCGAAATAGCAGAAATAAGAGAAGAATAAGGTGAAGAAAAAGCTGAAGCAGAAGAAGAAGTAATTGAAAAAGCAGAAAATGCATTAGAAACAGAAGAAGTTGAAAAAGAAGAAAAAATGAGATGTAGAAATACGAGAGGAACAAGAACTAGGAGACCAAGAAGAACAAGCAGAAGAAATAGAAGAATAAAAGTAAAAAGCAGAAATAACCAAAGAAATAGCCGAAAATGCAGAAATAACAGAAAATTAAGCTGCGGAGAAGCAGAAGAATCAGAATAAGAGCAAGAAATTGAAAAAAGAAACAATGCAGAAGAAACAGAAAGATGAAGAAGAAGAAGGAGATGTAGAATTACAAGAAGAACAAGAGGAGCTAGAAGAACAAGACGAACAAGAAGAAGAAACAGGGGAATAAGAGGATAAATCAGAAATAACAGATGAGTAAGCCGAAAAAGCAGAAATAACAGAATAAGCTGAATATGAAGCAGAGGAAGCAGAAGAAGTAATTGAAAAAGCAAAAAAATGCAGAGGAAAACGAAGAAGATGAAGACGAAGGAGATATAGAAGTGAAAGAAGAACAAGAGAAACTGTAAGAACAAGAGGAAGAAACAGAAGAATCAGAGGAAAAAGCAAAAATAACAGAAGAATAAGCCGAAAAAGCAGCAATAACAGAAGAAAAAGCCGAAAAAGCAGAAATAACAGAAGAATGAGCTGAAGAAGAAGCAACAATTGAAAAGCAGAAAATGCATTAGAAACAGAATAAGATGAAGAAGAAGAAGAAGAAGAAGGATATGTAGAACTACAAGAAGAAGTAGAAGAACAAGAAGAACAAGAAGAAGAAACATGGGAATAAGAGGAAAAAGCAGAAATAACAAAAGAATAAGCGAAAAGCAGAAATAACAGGAGAATAAGCCGAAATAGCAGAAATAAGAGAAGAATAAGGTGAAGAAAAAGCTGAAGCAGAAGAAGAAGTAATTGAAAAAGCAGAAAATGCATTAGAAACAGAAGAAGTTGAAAAAGAAGAAAAAAGGAGATGTAGAAATACGAGAGGAACAAGAACTAGGAGAACAAGAAGAACAAGCAGAAGAAACAGAAGAATAAGAGTAAAAAGCAGAAATAACCAAAGAAATAGCCGAAAAAGCAAAAATAACAGAAAATTAAGCTGCGGAGAAGCAGAAGAATCAGAATAAGAGCAAGAAATTGAAACAACAAACAATGCAGAAGAAACAGAAAGATGATGAAGAAGGAGATGTAGAATTACAAGAAGAACAAGAGGAGCTAGAAGAACAAGACGAACAAGAAGAAGAAACAGGGGAATAAGAGGATAAATCAGAAATAACAGATGAGTAAGCCGAAAAAGCAGAAATAACAGAATAAGCTGAATATGAAGCAGAGGAAGCAGAAGAATTAATTGAAAAAGCAAAAAAATGCAGAGGAAACCGAAGAAGATGAAGACGAAGGAGATATAGAAGTGAAAGAAGAACAAGAGAAACTGTAAGAACAAGAGGAAAAAACAGAAGAATCAGAGGAAAAAGCAAAAATAAGAGAAGAATAAGCCGAAAAAGCAGCAATAACAGAAGAAAAAGCCGAAAAAGCAGAAATAACAGAAGAATGAGCTCAAGAAGAAGCAACAACTGAAAAGCAGAAAATGCATTAGAAACAGAATAAGATGAAGAAGAAGAAGAAGAAGAAGGATATGTAGAACTACAAGAAGAAGTAGAAGAACAAGAAGAACAAGAAGAAGAAACATGGGAATAAGAGGAAAAAGCAGAAATAACAAAAGAATAAGCGAAAAGCAGAAATAACAGGAGAATAAGCCGAAATAGCAGAAATAAGAGAAGAATAAGGTGAAGAAAAAGCTGAAGCAGAAGAAGTAAGTGAAAAAGCAGAAAATGCATTAGAAACAGAAGAAGTTGAAAAAGAAGAAAAAAGGAGATGTAGAAATACCAGAGGAACAAGAACTAGGAGAACAAGAAGAACAAGCAGAAGAAACAGAAGAATAAGAGTAAAAAGCAGAAATAACCAAAGAAATAGCCGAAAAAGCAGAAATAACAGAAAATTAAGCTGCGGAGAAGCAGAAGAATCAGAATAAGAGCAAGAAATTGAAACAACAAACAATGCAGAAGAAACAGAAAGATGAAGAAGAAGAAGGAGATGTAGAATTACAAGAAGAACAAGAGGAGCTAGAAGAACAAGACAAACAAGAAGAAATAACAGGGGGGGGAAAAAATAAAAGAGGATAAATCAGAAATAACAGATGAGTAAGCCGAAAAAGCAGAAATAACAAGAATAAGCTGAAAAAGCAGAAATAACAGAATAAGCTGAATATGAAGCAGAGGAAGCAGGAGAAGTAATTGAAAAAGCAAAAAAATGCAGAGGAAACCGAAGAAGATGAAGACGAAGGAGATATAGAAGTGAAAGAAGAACAAGAGAAACTGTAAGAACAAGAGGAAGAAACAGAAGAATCAGAGGAAAAAGCAAAAATAACAGAAGAATGAGCCGAAAAAGCAGCAATAACAGAAGAAAAAGCAGAAATAAGAGAAGAATAAGCTGAAAAAGAAGCAGAAGAAGCAGTAATTGAAAAGCAGAAAATGCATTAGAAACAGAATAAGATGAAGAAGAAGAAGAAGGAGAAGGATATGTAGAACTACTAGAAGAAGTAGAAGAACAAGAAGAACAAGAAGAAGAAAC